>NC_090830.1:23783163-24010072 GCF_028021215.1 Eschrichtius robustus | reverse complement strand
TCTAGTAAAGCGGCTGGAATGGCGAACCCGAGCACAAGGAGATGAGAAATGAGGTGCGTTTTAGAAACCTTTCCCGATCACTCGGTGGACCATCTTCTGGGTTTCTCATGCATGTTTTCGATGTAGGAAGATGCCCTTGAACCTGGAGATTTGGGACCCATGGGATGGGTACCCCGCAGTATTACTTTAAAGCGTCTGCGTTTGCTCACCCAACCTCACCAAACCTCTCAGCCCCAAGAGTGTCCACCCTTATGTCTCAATCAGCTGCAGGTCTAGATATGGTCAATCCAGGTGGCATCACAGCGCCTGAACGAATTTTGTAAGAATTTCTCTCCCTTTCACTGTCTTTGTTTCACGGGTTTTTAAAATTAATTTATTTTTATAATGGGGTTTAGCTGCTTTTCACTGCTGTGTTTATGCAGCTTTACACCCACTTGACTCACTTACAGAGAGATATCAATACATAGGTTTTAAGATTCTTACTAGTCAGGTATACTCTTGGGCGGTGAATAGGGGGTGTTGAGTCCAGTTCCCTGAGCAAGGAGTAGGCCTTGTCTATTACGTATTGGGGGTATGGAACGGTATCTGAGCTAATTTGAAACCCTTGTTTTATGCATCACCCCACCTCACCTTTCCCGTTAGGCAGCCATAGTGTGTTTTCTAACCGTGTGACTCTGTTCTGTTTTGTAATTCAGTTTAAGTGTAGCGGTTTTTACATTCCCTCTATAGGTGATATCTTATGATAAGTGTCTTTTTCTGTGTGACTTATTTGACTTAGAATCGTCGTACCTAAATCCACTCATCATGCTGCTACTAGCCTTATGACGTTGATTTCATGGCTGAGTGATATTCCATTGTACATAAGGACCACAACTTCTTTATCCATTTTTCTCTTTCCTGGGATATTTAAGGTGTAACGAAGTGGAGGTTCTTGTCAACAGAGCAGCCCTAAACTTTGGGGTGCTTGTGTCTTGCTGATTTTTAGTTTTCCCAATTTATACGCCCATGAGTGGAAGTGCCCTATGCTCTCTAAGCTGAGTTTTGTAAATGTTTCAGGACACACCGTACACTTCTCCTGAGTGGCTGTTGGCAATTTACATCCCGCCCATCAGCGTAGCAAGGCTCCCGTTTCTCCGTGGCCTGTCCTGCATTTCTGGTTTTGACACTTTATTCAGCATGGCCCTTTTGACCGATGGGAAGCGAGACTTCTTTGTAGCGCTGATTTGCCTTTCCAGGTTGCTTGGTTGGCCAAAAAGGGCGTATGCGTTTTTTCCTGAATATATTCAGGAAAAAACGCATACGCCCTTTTTGGCCAAGGGCATCTTGTCGAGGTTTTGCCGCTTTTCCTGTGCTTTAAAGGCGATTCGAATCTGCCTCCTGAAATCTGTTTCCTGCAATTCTGCCTTGCTTTCAAATCCTCTTTGTTGCCTTCCCTCAATATATTTGTAGACGAGAGTTATCATTTATAAGTCTGCAGGTTTGTGAATTGCAGTGCCCCTGAGCTCCATTTTTCAACTCGCTCTCTTGGGAGCTGGCCGCAAAAGCGCAGGATTGCTTTAGGCCCTATTCTGCTTCCGGGCGGCAGACTGAGCCTGTGGTTAAGTCTTCTTCCTGATGGGAAACTAGAGTGACCTGTGCCTGTCCCAACACCTAGAGCTAGTCTCTCATTGGTTCCCCGTCTTCCCGTTCATCCTCAGTTCAAATTGCCACCTGTATGGAACAGGAGGTTAAAGGTGCTGATTCTCCAAGGAGGGAGATTGCTAGTAAAGCCGCTGGAATGGCGAACCCGAGCACAAGGAGATGAGAAATGAGGTGCGTTTTAGAAACCTTTCCCGATCACTCGGTGGACCATCTTCTGGGTTTCTCATGCATGTTTTCGATGTAGGCAGATGCCCTTGAACCTGGAGATTTGGGACCCATGGGATGGGTACCACGCAGTATTACTTTAAAGCGTCTGCGTTTGCTCACCCAACCTCACCAAACCTCTCAGCCCTAAGAGTGTCCACCCTTATGTCTCAATCAGCCGCGGGTCTAGACATGGTCAATCCAGGTGGCATCACAGCCCCTGAACGAATTTTGTAAGAATTTCTCTCTCTTTCACTGTCTTTGTTTCACGGGTTTTTAAAATTATTTGAGTTTTATAATGGGGTTTAGCTGCTTTTCACTGCTGTGTTTATGCAGCTTTACACCCACTTGACTCACTTACAGAGAGATATCAATACATAGGTTTTAAGATTCTTACTAGTCAGATATATTACTGGGCGGTGAATAGGGGGTGTTGAGTCCAGTTCCCTGAGCAAGGAGTAGGTCTTGTCTATTACGTATTGGGTTTATGGAACGGTATCTGAGCTAATTTGAAACCCTTGTTTTATGCATCACCCCACCTCACCTTTCCCGTTAGGCAGCCATAGTGTGTTTTCTAACCGTGTGACTCTGTTCTGTTTTGTAATTCAGTTTAAGTGTAGCGGTTTTTACATTCCCTCTATAGGTGATATCTTATGATAAGTGTCTTTTTCTGTGTGACTTATTTGACTTAGAATCGTCGTACCTAAATCCACTCATCATGCTGCTACTAGCCTTATGACGTTGATTTCATGGCTGAGTGATATTCCATTGTACATAAGGACCACAACTTCTTTATCCATTTTTCTCTTTCCTGGGATATTTAAGGTGTAACGAAGTGGAGGTTCTTGTCAACAGAGCAGCCCTAAACTTTGGGGTGCTTGTGTCTTGCTGATTTTTAGTTTTCCCAATTTATACGCCCATGAGTGGAAGTGCCCTATGCTCTCTAAGCTGAGTTTTGTAAATGTTTCAGGACACACCGTACACTTCTCCTGAGTGGCTGTTGGCAATTTACATCCCGCCCATCAGCGTAGCAAGGCTCCCGTTTCTCCGTGGCCTGTCCTGCATTTCTGGTTTTGACACTTTATTCAGCATGGCCCTTTTGACCGATGGGAAGCGAGACTTCTTTGTAGCGCTGATTTGCCTTTCCAGGTTGCTTGGTTGGCCAAAAAGGGCGTATGCGTTTTTTCCTGAATATATTCAGGAAAAAACGCATACGCCCTTTTTGGCCAAGGGCATCATTGTCGAGGTTTTGCCGCTTTTCCTGTGCTTTAAAGGCGATTCGAATCTGCCTCCTGAAATCTGTTTCCTGCAATTCTGCCTTGCTTTCAAATCCTCTTTGTTGCCTTCCCTCAATATATTTGTAGACGAGAGTTATCATTTATAAGTCTGCAGGTTTGTGAATTGCAGTGCCCCTGAGCTCCATTTTTCAACTCGCTCTCTTGGGAGCTGGCCGCAAAAGCGCAGGATTGCTTTAGGCCCTATTCTGCTTCCGGGCGGCAGACTGAGCCTGTGGTTAAGTCTTCTTCCTGATGGGAAACTAGAGTGACCTGTGCCTGTCCCAACACCTAGAGCTAGTCTCTCATTGGTTCCCCGTCTTCCCGTTCATCCTCAGTTCAAATTGCCACCTGTATGGAACAGGAGGTTAAAGGTGCTGATTCTCCAAGGAGGGAGATTGCTAGTAAAGCCGCTGGAATGGCGAACCCGAGCACAAGGAGATGAGAAATGAGGTGCGTTTTAGAAACCTTTCCCGATCACTCGGTGGACCATCTTCTGGGTTTCTCATGCATGTTTTCGATGTAGGCAGATGCCCTTGAACCTGGAGATTTGGGACCCATGGGATGGGTACCACGCAGTATTACTTTAAAGCGTCTGCGTTTGCTCACCCAACCTCACCAAACCTCTCAGCCCTAAGAGTGTCCACCCTTATGTCTCAATCAGCCGCGGGTCTAGACATGGTCAATCCAGGTGGCATCACAGCCCCTGAACGAATTTTGTAAGAATTTCTCTCTCTTTCACTGTCTTTGTTTCACGGGTTTTTAAAATTATTTGAGTTTTATAATGGGGTTTAGCTGCTTTTCACTGCTGTGTTTATGCAGCTTTACACCCACTTGACTCACTTACAGAGAGATATCAATACATAGGTTTTAAGATTCTTACTAGTCAGATATATTACTGGGCGGTGAATAGGGGGTGTTGAGTCCAGTTCCCTGAGCAAGGAGTAGGTCTTGTCTATTACGTATTGGGTTTATGGAACGGTATCTGAGCTAATTTGAAACCCTTGTTTTATGCATCACCCCACCTCACCTTTCCCGTTAGGCAGCCATAGTGTCTTTTCTAACCGTGTGACTCTGTTCTGTTTTGTAATTCAGTTCAAGGGTAGCGGTTTTTACATTCCCTCTATAAGTGATATCTTATGATAAGTGTCTTTTTCTGTGTGACTTATTTCACTTAGAATCGTCGTACCTAAATCCACTCATCATGCTGCTACTAGCCTTATGACGTTGATTTCATGGCTGAGTGATATTCCATTGTACATAAGGAGCACAACTTCTTTATCCATTTTTATCTTTCCTGGGATATTTAAGGTGTAACGAAGTGGAGGTTCTTGTCAACAGAGCAGCCCTAAATTTTGGGGTGCTTGTGTCTTGCTGATTTTTAGTTTTCCCAATTTATACGCCCATGAGTGGAAGTGCCCTATGCTCTCTAAGCTGAGTTTTGTAAATGTTTCAGGACACACCGTACACTTCTCCAGAGTGGCTGTTGGCAATTTACATCCCGCCCATCAGTGTAGCAAGGCTCCCGTTTCTCCGTGGCCTGTCCTGCATTTCTGGTTTTGACACTTTATTCAGCATGGCCCTTTTGACCGATGGGAAGCGAGACTTCTTTGTAGCGCTGATTTGCCTTTCCAGGTTGCTTGGTTGGCCAAAAAGGGCGTATGCGTTTTTTCCTGAATATATTCAGGAAAAAACGCATACGCCCTTTTTGGCCAAGGGCATCATTGTCGAGGTTTTGCCGCTTTTCCTGTGCTTTAAAGGCGATTCGAATCTGCCTCCTGAAATCTGTTTCCTGCAATTCTGCCTTGCTTTCAAATCCTCGTTGTTGCCTTCCCTCAATACATTTGTAGACGAGAGTTATCATTTATACGTCTGCAGGTTTGTGAATTGCAGTGCCCCTGAGCTCCATTTTTCAACTCGCTCTCTTGGGAGCTGGCCGCAAAAGCGCAGGATTGCTTTAGGCCCTATTCTGCTTCCGGGCGGCAGACTGAGCCTGTGGTTAATTCTTCTTCCTGATGGGAAAATAGAGTGACCTGTGCCTGTCCCAACACCTAGAGCTAGTCTCTCATTGGTTCCCCCTCTTCCCGTTCATCCTCAGGACAAATTGCAACCTGTATGGAACAGGAGGTTAAAGGTGCTGATTCTCCAAGGAGGGAGATTGCTAGTAAAGCGGCTGGAATGGCGAACCCGAGCACAAGGAGATGAGAAATGAGGTGCGTTTTAGAAACCTTTCCCGATCACTCGGTGGACCATCTTCTGGGTTTCTCATGCATGTTTTCGATGTAGGCAGATGCCCTTGAACCTGGAGATTTGGGACCCATTAGATGGGTACCACGCAGTATTACTTTAAAGCGTCTGCGTTTGCTCACCCAACCTCACCAAACCTCTCAGCCCCAAGAGTGTCCACCCTTATGTCTCAATCAGCTGCGGGTCTAGATATGGTCAATCCAGGTGGCATCACAGCGCCTGAACGAATTTTGTAAGAATTTCTCTCCCTTTCACTGTCTTTGTTTCACGGGTTTTTAAAATTAATTGAGTTTTATAATGGGGTTTAGCTGCTTTTCACTGCTGTGTTTATGCAGCTTTACACCCACTTGACTCACTTACAGAGAGATATCAATACATAGGTTTTAAGATTCTTACTATTCAGATATACTCTTGGGCGGTGAATAGGGGGTGTTGAGTCCAGTTCCCTGAGCAAGGAGTAGGTCTTGTCTATTACGTATTGGGTTTATGGAACGGTATCTGAGCTAATTTGAAACCCTTGTTTTATGCATCACCCCACCTCACCTTTCCCGTTAGGCAGCCATAGTGTGTTTTCTAACCGTGTGACTCTGTTCTGTTTTGTAATTCAGTTCAAGGGTAGCGGTTTTTACATTCCCTCTATAGGTGATATCTTATGATAAGTGTCTTTTTCTGTGTGACTTATTTGACTTAGAATCGTCGTACCTAAATCCACTCATCATGCTGCTACTAGCCTTATGACGTTGATTTCATGGCTGAGTGATATTCCATTGTACATAAGGACCACAACTTCTTTATCCATTTTTCTCTTTCCTGGGATATTTAAGGTGTAACGAAGTGGAGGTTCTTGTCAACAGAGCAGCCCTAAACTTTGGGGTGCTTGTGTCTTGCTGATTTTTAGTTTTCCCAATTTATACGCCCATGAGTGGAAGTGCCCTATGCTCTCTAAGCTGAGTTTTGTAAATGTTTCAGGACACACCGTACACTTCTCCAGAGTGGCTGTTGGCAATTTACATCCCGCCCATCAGCGTAGCAAGGCTCCCGTTTCTCCGTGGCCTGTCCTGCATTTCTGGTTTTGACACTTTATTCAGCATGGCCCTTTTGACCGATGGGAAGCGAGACTTCTTTGTAGCGCTGATTTGCCTTTCCAGGTTGCTTGGTTGGCCAAAAAGGGCGTATGCGTTTTTTCCTGAATATATTCAGGAAAAAACGCATACGCCCTTTTTGGCCAAGGGCATCATTGTCGAGGTTTTGCCGCTTTTCCTGTGCTTTAAAGGCGATTCGAATCTGCCTCCTGAAATCTGTTTCCTGCAATTCTGCCTTGCTTTCAAATCCTCTTTGTTGCCTTCCCTCAATATATTTGTAGACGAGAGTTATCATTTATAAGTCTGCAGGTTTGTGAATTGCAGTGCCCCTGAGCTCCATTTTTCAACTCGCTCTCTTGGGAGCTGGCCGCAAAAGCGCAGGATTGCTTTAGGCCCTATTCTGCTTCCGGGCGGCAGACTGAGCCTGTGGTTAATTCTTCTTCCTGATGGGAAAATAGAGTGACCTGTGCCTGTCCCAACACCTAGAGCTAGTCTCTCATTGGTTCCCCGTCTTCCCGTTCATCCTCAGTTCAAATTGCCACCTGTATGGAACAGGAGGTTAAAGGTGCTGATTCTCCAAGGAGGGAGATTGCTAGTAAAGCGGCTGGAATGGCGAACCCGAGCACAAGGAGATGAGAAATGAGGTGCGTTTTAGAAACCTTTCCCGATCACTCGGTGGACCATCTTCTGGGTTTCTCATGCATGTTTTCGATGTAGGAAGATGCCCTTGAACCTGAAGATTTGGGACCCATGGGATGGGTACCACGCAGTATTACTTTAAAGCGTCTGCGTTTGCTCACCGAACCTCACCAAACCCCTCAGCCCCAAGAGTGTCCACCCTTATGTCTCAATCAATTGCGGGTCTAGATATGGTCAATCCAGGTGGCATCACAGCGCCTGAACGAATTTTGTAAGAATTTCTCTCCCTTTCACTGTCTTTGTTTCACGGGTTTTTAAAATTAATTGAGTTTTATAATAGGGTTTAGCTGCTTTTCACTGCTGTGTTTATGCAGCTTTACACCCACTTGACTCACTTACAGAGAGATATCAATACATAGGTTTTAAGATTCTTACTAGTCAGATATACTCTTGGGCGGTGAATAGGGGGTGTTGAGTCCAGTTCCCTGAGCAAGGAGTAGGTCTTGTCTATTACGTATTGGGTTTATGGAACGGTATCTGAGCTAATTTGAAACCCTTGTTTTATGCATCACCCCACCTCACCTTTCCCGTTAGGCAGCCATAGTGTGTTTTCTAACCGTGTGACTCTGTTCTGTTTTGTAATTCAGTTCAAGGGTAGCGGTTTTTACATTCCCTCTATAGGTGATATCTTATGATAAGTGTCTTTTTCTGTGTGACTTATTTGACTTAGAATCATCGTACCTAAATCCACTCATCATGCTGCTACTAGCCTTATGACGTTGATTTCATGGCTGAGTGATATTCCATTGTACATAAGGACCACAACTTCCTTATCCATTTTTCTCTTTCCTGGGATATTTAAGGTGTAACGAAGTGGAGGTTCTTGTCAACAGAGCAGCCCTAAACTTTGGGGTGCTTGTGTCTTGCTGATTTTTAGTTTTCCCAATTTATACGCCCATGAGTGGAAGTGCCCTATGCTCTCTAAGCTGAGTTTTGTAAATGTTTCAGGACACACCGTACACTTCTCCAAGGTGGCTGTTGGCAATTTACATCCCGCCCATCAGCGTAGCAAGGCTTCCGTTTCTCCGTGGCCTGTCCTGCATTTCTGGTTTTGACACTTTATTCAGCATGGCCCTTTTGACCGATGGGAAGCGAGACTTTTTTGTAGCGCTGATTTGCCTTTCCAGGTTGCTTGGTTGGCCAAAAAGGGCGTATGCGTTTTTTCCTGAATATATTCAGGAAAAAACGCATACGCCCTTTTTGGCCAAGGGCATCATTGTCGAGGTTTTGCCGCTTTTCCTGTGCTTTAAAGGCGATTCGAATCTGCCTCCTGAAATCTGTTTCCTGCAATTCTGCCTTGCTTTCAAATCCTCTTTGTTGCCTTCCCTCAATATATTTGTAGACGAGAGTTATCATTTATAAGTCTGCAGGTTTGTGAATTGCAGTGCCCCTGAGCTCCATTTTTCAACTCGCTCTCTTGGGAGCTGGCCGCAAAAGCGCAGGATTGCTTTAGGCCCTATTCTGCTTCCGGGCAGCACACTGAGCCTGTGGTTAATTCTTCTTCCTGATGGGAAAATAGAGTGACCTGTGCCTGTCCCAACACCTAGAGCTAGTCTCTCATTGGTTCCCCCTCTTCCTGTTCACCCTCAGGACAAATTGCCACCTGTATGGAACAGGAGGTTAAAGGTGCTGATTCTCCAAGGAGGGAGATTGCTAGTAAAGCGGCTGGAATGGCGAACCCGAGCACAAGGAGATGAGAAATGAGGTGCGTTTTAGAAACCTTTCCCGATCACTCGGTGGACCATCTTCTGGGTTTCTCATGCATGTTTTTGATGTAGGAAGATGCCCTTGAACCTGGAGATTTGGGACCCATGGGATGGGTACCCCGCAGTATTACTTTAAAGCGTCTGCGTTTGCTCACCCAACCTCACCAAACCTCTCAGCCCCAAGAGTGTCCACCCTTATGTCTCAATCAGCTGGAGGTCTAGATATGGTCAATCCAGGTGGCATCACAGCGCCTGAATGAATTTTGTAAGAATTTCTCTCCCTTTCACTGTCTTTGTTTCACGGGTTTTTAAAATTAATTGAGTTTTATAATGGGGTTTAGCTGCTTTTCACTGCTGTGTTTATGCAGCTTTACACCCACTTGACTCACTTACAGAGAGATATCAATACATAGGTTTTAAGATTCTTACTAGTCAGATATACTCTTGGGCGGTGAATAGGGGGTGTTGAGTCCAGTTCCCTGAGCAAGGAGTAGGTCTTGTCTATTAAATATTGGGTTTATGGAACGGTATCTGAGCTAATTTGAAATCCTTGTTTTATGCATCACCCCACCTCACCTTTCCCGTTAGGCAGCCATAGTGTGTTTTCTAACCGTGTGACTCTGTTCTGTTTTGTAATTCAGTTCAAGGGTAGCGGTTTTTACATTCCCTCTATAAGTGATATCTTATGATAAGTGTCTTTTTCTGTGTGACTTATTTGACTTAGAATCGTCGTACCTAAATCCACTCATCATGCTGCTACTAGCCTTATGACGTTGATTTCATGGCTGAGTGATGTTCCATTGTACATAAGGACCACAATTTCTTTATCCATTTTTCTCTTTCCTGGGATATTTAAGGTGTAACGAAGTGGAGGTTCTTGTCAACAGAGCAGCCCTAAACTTTGGGGTGCTTGTGTCTTGCTGATTTTTAGTTTTCCCAATTTATACGCCCATGAGTGGAAGTGCCCTATGCTCTGTAAGCTGAGTTTTGTAAATGTTTCAGGACACACCGTACACTTCTCCAGAGTGGCTGTTGGCAATTTACATCCCGCCCATCAGCGTAGCAAGGCTCCCGTTTCTCCGTGGCCTGTCCTGCATTTCTGGTTTTGACACTTTATTCAGCATGGCCCTTTTGACCGATGGGAAGCGAGACTTCTTTGTAGCGCTGATTTGCCTTTCCAGGTTGCTTGGTTGGCCAAAAAGGGCGTATGCGTTTTTTCCTGAATATATTCAGGAAAAAACGCATACGCCCTTTTTGGCCAAGGGCATCATTGTCGAGGTTTTGCCGCTTTTCCTGTGCTTTAAAGGCGATTCGAATCTGCCTCCTGAAATCTGTTTCCTGCAATTCTGCCTTGCTTTCAAATCCTCTTTGTTGCCTTCCCTCAATATATTTGTAGACGAGAGTTATCATTTATAAGTCTGCAGGTTTGTGAATTGCAGTGCCCCTGAGCTCCATTTTTCAACTCGCTCTCTTCGGAGCTGGCCGCAAAAGCGCAGGATTGCTTTAGGCCCTATTCTGCTTCCGGGCGGCAGACTGAGCCTGTGGTTAATTCTTCTTCCTGATGGGAAAATAGAGTGACCTGTGCCTGTCCCAACACCTAGAGCTAGTCTCTCATTGGTTCCCCGTCTTCCCGTTCATCCTCAGTTCAAATTGCCACCTGTATGGAACAGGAGGTTAAAGGTGCTGATTCTCCAAGGAGGGAGATTGCTAGTAAAGCGGCTGGAATGGCGAACCCGAGCACAAGGAGATGAGAAATGAGGTGCGTTTTAGAAACCTTTCCCGATCACTCGGTGGACCATCTTCTGGGTTTCTCATGCATGTTTTCGATGTAGGAAGATGCCCTTGAACCTGGAGATTTGGGACCCATGGGATGGGTACCACGCAGTATTACTTTAAAGCGTCTGCGTTTGCTCACCGAACCTCACCAAACCCCTCAGCCCCAAGAGTGTCCACCCTTATGTCTCAATCAGCTGCGGGTCTAGATATGGTCAATCCAGGTGGCATCACAGCGCCTGAACGAATTTTGTAAGAATTTCTCTCCCTTTCACTGTCTTTGTTTCACGGGTTTTTAAAATTAATTGAGTTTTATAATGGGGTTTAGCTGCTTTTCACTGCTGTGTTTATGCAGCTTTACACCCACTTGACTCACTTACAGAGAGATATCAATACATAGGTTTTAAGATTCTTACTAGTCAGATATACTCTTGGGCGGTGAATAGGGGGTGTTGAGTCCAGTTCCCTGAGCAAGGAGTAGGTCTTGTCTATTACGTATTGGGTTTATGGAACGGTATCTGAGCTAATTTGAAACCCTTGTTTTATGCATCACCCCACCTCACCTTTCCCGTTAGGCAGCCATAGTGTGTTTTCTAACCGTGTGACTCTGTTCTGTTTTGTAATTCCGTTCAAGGGTAGCGGTTTTTACATTCCCTCTATAAGTGATATCTTATGATAAGTGTCTTTTTCTGTGTGACTTATTTGACTTAGAATCGTCGTACCTAAATCCACTCATCATGCTGCTACTAGCCTTATGACGTTGATTTCATGGCTGAGTGATATTCCATTGTACATAAGGACCACAACTTCTTTATCCATTTTTCTCTTTCCTGGGATATTTAAGGTGTAACGAAGTGGAGGTTCTTGTCAACAGAGCAGCCCTAAGCTTTGGGGTGCTTGTGTCTTGCTGATTTTTAGTTTTCCCAATTTATACGCCCATGAGTGGAAGTGCCCTATGCTCTCTAAGCTGAGTTTTGTAAATGTTTCAGGACACACCGTACACTTCTCCAAGGTGGCTGTTGGCAATTTACATCCCGCCCATCAGCGTAGCAAGGCTTCCGTTTCTCCGTGGCCTGTCCTGCATTTCTGGTTTTGACACTTTATTCAGCATGGCCCTTTTGACCGATGGGAAGCGAGACTTCTTTGTAGCGCTGATTTGCCTTTCCAGGTTGCTTGGTTGGCCAAAAAGGGCGTATGCGTTTTTTCCTGAATATATTCAGGAAAAAACGCATACGCCCTTTTTGGCCAAGGGCATCATTGTCGAGGTTTTGCCGCTTTTCCTGTGCTTTAAAGGCGATTCGAATCTGCCTCCTGAAATCTGTTTCCTGCAATTCTGCCTTGCTTTCAAATCCTCTTTGTTGCCTTCCCTCAATATATTTGTAGACGAGAGTTATCATTTATAAGTCTGCAGGTTTGTGAATTGCAGTGCCCCTGAGCTCCATTTTTCAACTCGCTCTCTTGGGAGCTGGCCGCAAAAGCGCAGGATTGCTTTAGGCCCTATTCTGCTTCCGGGCGGCAGACTGAGCCTGTGGTTAATTCTTCTTCCTGATGGGAAAATAGAGTGACCTGTGCCTGTCCCAACACCTAGAGCTAGTCTCTCATTGGTTCCCCGTCTTCCCGTTCATCCTCAGTTCAAATTGCCACCTGTATGGAACAGGAGGTTAAAGGTGCTGATTCTCCAAGGAGGGAGATTGCTAGTAAAGCGGCTGGAATGGCGAACCCGAGCACAAGGAGATGAGAAATGAGGTGCGTTTTAGAAACCTTTCCCGATCACTCGGTGGACCATCTTCTGGGTTTCTCATGCATGTTTTCGATGTAGGAAGATGCCCTTGAACCTGGAGATTTGGGACCCATGGGATGGGTACCACGCAGTATTACTTTAAAGCGTCTGCGTTTGCTCACCCAACCTCACCAAACCCCTCAGCCCCAAGAGTGTCCACCCTTATGTCTCAATCAGCTGCAGGTCTAGATATGGTCAATCCAGGTGGCATCACAGCGCCTGAATGAATTTTGTAAGAATTTCTCTCCCTTTCACTGTCTTTGTTTCACGGGTTTTTAAAATTAATTGAGTTTTATAATGGGGTTTAGCTGCTTTTCACTGCTGTGTTTATGCAGCTTTACACCCACTTGACTCACTTACAGAGAGATATCAATACATAGGTTTTAAGATTCTTACTAGTCAGATATACTCTTGGGCGGTGAATAGGGGGTGTTGAGTCCAGTTCCCTGAGCAAGGAGTAGGTCTTGTCTATTAAATATTGGGTTTATGGAACGGTATCTGAGCTAATTTGAAATCCTTGTTTTATGCATCACCCCACCTCACCTTTCCCGTTAGGCAGCCATAGTGTGTTTTCTAACCGTGTGACTCTGTTCTGTTTTGTAATTCAGTTCAAGGGTAGCGGTTTTTACATTCCCTCTATAAGTGATATCTTATGATAAGTGTCTTTTTCTGTGTGACTTATTTGACTTAGAATCGTCGTACCTAAATCCACTCATCATGCTGCTACTAGCCTTATGACGTTGATTTCATGGCTGAGTGATGTTCCATTGTACATAAGGACCACAATTTCTTTATCCATTTTTCTCTTTCCTGGGATATTTAAGGTGTAACGAAGTGGAGGTTCTTGTCAACAGAGCAGCCCTAAACTTTGGGGTGCTTGTGTCTTGCTGATTTTTAGTTTTCCCAATTTATACGCCCATGAGTGGAAGTGCCCTATGCTCTGTAAGCTGAGTTTTGTAAATGTTTCAGGACACACCGTACACTTCTCCAGAGTGGCTGTTGGCAATTTACATCCCGCCCATCAGCGTAGCAAGGCTCCCGTTTCTCCGTGGCCTGTCCTGCATTTCTGGTTTTGACACTTTATTCAGCATGGCCCTTTTGACCGATGGGAAGCGAGACTTCTTTGTAGCGCTGATTTGCCTTTCCAGGTTGCTTGGTTGGCCAAAAAGGGCGTATGCGTTTTTTCCTGAATATATTCAGGAAAAAACGCATACGCCCTTTTTGGCCAAGGGCATCATTGTCGAGGTTTTGCCGCTTTTCCTGTGCTTTAAAGGCGATTCGAATCTGCCTCCTGAAATCTGTTTCCTGCAATTCTGCCTTGCTTTCAAATCCTCTTTGTTGCCTTCCCTCAATATATTTGTAGACGAGAGTTATCATTTATAAGTCTGCAGGTTTGTGAATTGCAGTGCCCCTGAGCTCCATTTTTCAACTCGCTCTCTTGGGAGCTGGCCGCAAAAGCGCAGGATTGCTTTAGGCCCTATTCTGCTTCCGGGCGGCAGACTGAGCCTGTGGTTAATTCTTCTTCCTGATGGGAAAATAGAGTGACCTGTGCCTGTCCCAACACCTAGAGCTAGTCTCTCATTGGTTCCCCGTCTTCCCGTTCATCCTCAGTTCAAATTGCCACCTGTATGGAACAGGAGGTTAAAGGTGCTGATTCTCCAAGGAGGGAGATTGCTAGTAAAGCGGCTGGAATGGCGAACCCGAGCACAAGGAGATGAGAAATGAGGTGCGTTTTAGAAACCTTTCCCGATCACTCGGTGGACCATCTTCTGGGTTTCTCATGCATGTTTTCGATGTAGGAAGATGCCCTTGAACCTGGAGATTTGGGACCCATGGGATGGGTACCACGCAGTATTACTTTAAAGCGTCTGCGTTTGCTCACCGAACCTCACCAAACCCCTCAGCCCCAAGAGTGTCCACCCTTATGTCTCAATCAGCTGCGGGTCTAGATATGGTCAATCCAGGTGGCATCACAGCGCCTGAACGAATTTTGTAAGAATTTCTCTCCCTTTCACTGTCTTTGTTTCACGGGTTTTTAAAATTAATTGAGTTTTATAATGGGGTTTAGCTGCTTTTCACTGCTGTGTTTATGCAGCTTTACACCCACTTGACTCACTTACAGAGAGATATCAATACATAGGTTTTAAGATTCTTACTAGTCAGATATACTCTTGGGCGGTGAATAGGGGGTGTTGAGTCCAGTTCCCTGAGCAAGGAGTAGGTCTTGTCTATTACGTATTGGGTTTATGGAACGGTATCTGAGCTAATTTGAAACCCTTGTTTTATGCATCACCCCACCTCACCTTTCCCGTTAGGCAGCCATAGTGTGTTTTCTAACCGTGTGACTCTGTTCTGTTTTGTAATTCCGTTCAAGGGTAGCGGTTTTTACATTCCCTCTATAAGTGATATCTTATGATAAGTGTCTTTTTCTGTGTGACTTATTTGACTTAGAATCGTCGTACCTAAATCCACTCATCATGCTGCTACTAGCCTTATGACGTTGATTTCATGGCTGAGTGATATTCCATTGTACATAAGGACCACAACTTCTTTATCCATTTTTCTCTTTCCTGGGATATTTAAGGTGTAACGAAGTGGAGGTTCTTGTCAACAGAGCAGCCCTAAGCTTTGGGGTGCTTGTGTCTTGCTGATTTTTAGTTTTCCCAATTTATACGCCCATGAGTGGAAGTGCCCTATGCTCTCTAAGCTGAGTTTTGTAAATGTTTCAGGACACACCGTACACTTCTCCAGAGTGGCTGTTGGCAATTTACATCCCGCCCATCAGCGTAGCAAGGCTCCCGTTTCTCCGTGGCCTGTCCTGCATTTCTGGTTTTGACACTTTATTCAGCATGGCCCTTTTGACCGATGGGAAGCGAGACTTCTTTGTAGCGCTGATTTGCCTTTCCAGGTTGCTTGGTTGGCCAAAAAGGGCGTATGCGTTTTTTCCTGAATATATTCAGGAAAAAACGCATACGCCCTTTTTGGCCAAGGGCATCATTGTCGAGGTTTTGCCGCTTTTCCTGTGCTTTAAAGGCGATTCGAATCTGCCTCCTGAAATCTGTTTCCTGCAATTCTGCCTTGCTTTCAAATCCTCTTTGTTGCCTTCCCTCAATATATTTGTAGACGAGAGTTATCATTTATAAGTCTGCAGGTTTGTGAATTGCAGTGCCCCTGAGCTCCATTTTTCAACTCGCTCTCTTGGGAGCTGGCCACAAAAGCGCAGGATTGCTTTAGGCCCTATTCTGCTTCCGGGCGGCAGACTGAGCCTGTGGTTAATTCTTCTTCCTGATGGGAAAATAGAGTGACCTGTGCCTGTCCCAACACCTAGAGCTAGTCTCTCATTGGTTCCCCGTCTTCCCGTTCACCCTCAGGACAAATTGCAACCTGTATGGAACAGGAGGTTAAAGGTGCTGATTCTCCAAGGAGGGAGATTGCTAGTAAAGCGGCTGGAATGGCGAACCCGAGCACAAGGAGATGAGAAATGAGGTGCGTTTTAGAAACCTTTCCCGATCACTCGGTGGACCATCTTCTGGGTTTCTCATGCATGTTTTCGATGTAGGAAGATGCCCTTGAACCTGGAGATTTGGGACCCATGGGATGGGTACCACACAGTATTACTTTAAAGCGTCTGCGTTTGCTCACCGAACCTCACCAAACCCCTCAGCCCCAAGAGTGTCCACCCTTATGTCTCAATCAGCTGCGTGTCTAGATATGGTCAATCCAGGTGGCATCACAGCGCCTGAACGAATTTTGTAAGAATTTCTCTCCCTTTCACTGTCTTTGTTTCACGGGTTTTTAAAATTAATTGAGTTTTATAATGGGGTTTAGCTGCTTTTCACTGCTGTGTTTATGCAGCTTTACACCCACTTGACTCACTTACAGAGAGATATCAATACATAGGTTTTAAGATTCTTACTAGTCAGATATACTCTTGGGCGGTGAATAGGGGGTGTTGAGTCCAGTTCCCTGAGCAAGGAGTAGGTCTTGTCTATTACGTATTGGGTTTATGGAACGGTATCTGAGCTAATTTGAAACCCTTGTTTTATGCATCACCCCACCTCACCTTTCCCGTTAGGCAGCCATAGTGTGTTTTCTAACCGTGTGACTCT
Organism: Eschrichtius robustus; assembly: GCF_028021215.1. Classification (NCBI taxonomy): domain Eukaryota; kingdom Metazoa; phylum Chordata; class Mammalia; order Artiodactyla; family Eschrichtiidae; genus Eschrichtius; species Eschrichtius robustus. The sequence continues at coordinate 23,993,557 of NC_090830.1, read as the reverse complement.
GTTCTGTTTTGTAATTCAGTTCAAGGGTAGCGGTTTTTACATTCCCTCTATAAGTGATATCTTATGATAAGTGTCTTTTTCTGTGTGACTTATTTGACTTAGAATCGTCGTACCTAAATCCACTCATCATGCTGCTACTAGCCTTATGACGTTGATTTCATGGCTGAGTGATATTCCATTGTACATAAGGACCACAACTTCTTTATCCATTTTTCTCTTTCCTGGGATATTTAAGGTGTAACGAAGTGGAGGTTCTTGTCAACAGAGCAGCCCTAAACTTTGGGGTGCTTGTGTCTTGCTGATTTTTAGTTTTCCCAATTTATACGCCCATGAGTGGAAGTGCCCTATGCTCTCTAAGCTGAGTTTTGTAAATGTTTCAGGACACACCGTACACTTCTCCAGAGTGGCTGTTGGCAATTTACATCCCGCCCATCAGCGTAGCAAGGCTCCCGTTTCTCCGTGGCCTGTCCTGCATTTCTGGTTTTGACACTTTATTCAGCATGGCCCTTTTGACCGATGGGAAGCGAGACTTCTTTGTAGCGCTGATTTGCCTTTCCAGGTTGCTTGGTTGGCCAAAAAGGGCGTATGCGTTTTATCCTGAATATATTCAGGAAAAAACCCATACGCCCTTTTTGGCCAAGGGCATCATTGTCGAGGTTTTGCCGCTTTTCCTGTGCTTTAAAGGCGATTCGAATCTGCCTCTTGAAATCTGTTTCCTGCAATTCTGCCTTGCTTTCAAATCCTCTTTGTTGCCTTCCCTCAATATATTTGTAGACGAGAGTTATCATTTATAAGTCTGCAGGTTTGTGAATTGCAGTGCCCCTGAGCTCCATTTTTCAACTCGCTCTCTTGGGAGCTGGCCGCAAAAGCGCAGGATTGCTTTAGGCCCTATTCTGCTTCCGGGCAGCACACTGAGCCTGTGGTTAATTCTTCTTCCTGATGGGAAAATAGAGTGACCTGTGCCTGTCCCAACACCTAGAGCTAGTCTCTCATTGGTTCCCCCTCTTCCTGTTCACCCTCAGGACAAATTGCCACCTGTAATGAACAGGAGGTTAAAGGTGCTGATTCTCCAAGGAGGGAGATTGCTAGTAAAGCGGCTGGAATGGCGAACCCGAGCACAAGGAGATGAGAAATGAGGTGCGTTTTAGAAACCTTTCCCGATCACTCGGTGGACCATCTTCTGGGTTTCTCATGCATGTTTTTGATGTAGGAAGATGCCCTTGAACCTGGAGATTTGGGACCCATGGGATGGGTACCCCGCAGTATTACTTTAAAGCGTCTGCGTTTGCTCACCCAACCTCACCAAACCTCTCAGCCCCAAGAGTGTCCACCCTTATGTCTCAATCAGCTGCAGGTCTAGATATGGTCAATCCAGGTGGCATCACAGCGCCTGAATGAATTTTGTAAGAATTTCTCTCCCTTTCACTGTCTTTGTTTCACGGGTTTTTAAAATTAATTGAGTTTTATAATGGGGTTTAGCTGCTTTTCACTGCTGTGTTTATGCAGCTTTACACCCACTTGACTCACTTACAGAGAGATATCAATACATAGGTTTTAAGATTCTTACTAGTCAGATATACTCTTGGGCGGTGAATAGGGGGTGTTGAGTCCAGTTCCCTGAGCAAGGAGTAGGTCTTGTCTATTAAATATTGGGTTTATGGAACGGTATCTGAGCTAATTTGAAATCCTTGTTTTATGCATCACCCCACCTCACCTTTCCCGTTAGGCAGCCATAGTGTGTTTTCTAACCGTGTGACTCTGTTCTGTTTTGTAATTCAGTTCAAGGGTAGCGGTTTTTACATTCCCTCTATAAGTGATATCTTATGATAAGTGTCTTTTTCTGTGTGACTTATTTGACTTAGAATCGTCGTACCTAAATCCACTCATCATGCTGCTACTAGCCTTATGACGTTGATTTCATGGCTGAGTGATGTTCCATTGTACATAAGGACCACAATTTCTTTATCCATTTTTCTCTTTCCTGGGATATTTAAGGTGTAACGAAGTGGAGGTTCTTGTCAACAGAGCAGCCCTAAACTTTGGGGTGCTTGTGTCTTGCTGATTTTTAGTTTTCCCAATTTATACGCCCATGAGTGGAAGTGCCCTATGCTCTGTAAGCTGAGTTTTGTAAATGTTTCAGGACACACCGTACACTTCTCCAGAGTGGCTGTTGGCAATTTACATCCCGCCCATCAGCGTAGCAAGGCTCCCGTTTCTCCGTGGCTTGTCCTGCATTTCTGGTTTTGACACTTTATTCAGCATGGCCCTTTTGACCGATGGGAAGCGAGACTTCTTTGTAGCGCTGATTTGCCTTTCCAGGTTGCTTGGTTGGCCAAAAAGGGCGTATGCGTTTTTTCCTGAATATATTCAGGAAAAAACGCATACGCCCTTTTTGGCCAAGGGCATCATTGTCGAGGTTTTGCCGCTTTTCCTGTGCTTTAAAGGCGATTCGAATCTGCCTCCTGAAATCTGTTTCCTGCAATTCTGCCTTGCTTTCAAATCCTCTTTGTTGCCTTCCCTCAATATATTTGTAGACGAGAGTTATCATTTATAAGTCTGCAGGTTTGTGAATTGCAGTGCCCCTGAGCTCCATTTTTCAACTCGCTCTCTTGGGAGCTGGCCGCAAAAGCGCAGGATTGCTTTAGGCCCTATTCTGCTTCCGGGCGGCAGACTGAGCCTGTGGTTAATTCTTCTTCCTGATGGGAAAATAGAGTGACCTGTGCCTGTCCCAACACCTAGAGCTAGTCTCTCATTGGTTCCCCGTCTTCCCGTTCATCCTCAGTTCAAATTGCCACCTGTATGGAACAGGAGGTTAAAGGTGCTGATTCTCCAAGGAGGGAGATTGCTAGTAAAGCGGCTGGAATGGCGAACCCGAGCACAAGGAGATGAGAAATGAGGTGCGTTTTAGAAACCTTTCCCGATCACTCGGTGGACCATCTTCTGGGTTTCTCATGCATGTTTTCGATGTAGGAAGATGCCCTTGAACCTGGAGATTTGGGACCCATGGGATGGGTACCACGCAGTATTACTTTAAAGCGTCTGCGTTTGCTCACCGAACCTCACCAAACCCCTCAGCCCCAAGAGTGTCCACCCTTATGTCTCAATCAGCTGCGGGTCTAGATATGGTCAATCCAGGTGGCATCACAGCGCCTGAACGAATTTTGTAAGAATTTCTCTCCCTTTCACTGTCTTTGTTTCACGGGTTTTTAAAATTAATTGAGTTTTATAATGGGGTTTAGCTGCTTTTCACTGCTGTGTTTATGCAGCTTTACACCCACTTGACTCACTTACAGAGAGATATCAATACATAGGTTTTAAGATTCTTACTAGTCAGATATACTCTTGGGCGGTGAATAGGGGGTGTTGAGTCCAGTTCCCTGAGCAAGGAGTAGGTCTTGTCTATTAGGTATTGGGTTTATGGAACGGTATCTGAGCTAATTTGAAACCCTTGTTTTATGCATCACCCCACCTCACCTTTCCCGTTAGGCAGCCATAGTGTGTTTTCTAACCGTGTGACTCTGTTCTGTTTTGTAATTCCGTTCAAGGGTAGCGGTTTTTACATTCCCTCTATAAGTGATATCTTATGATAAGTGTCTTTTTCTGTGTGACTTATTTGACTTAGAATCGTCGTACCTAAATCCACTCATCATGCTGCTACTAGCCTTATGACGTTGATTTCATGGCTGAGTGATATTCCATTGTACATAAGGACCACAACTTCTTTATCCATTTTTCTCTTTCCTGGGATATTTAAGGTGTAACGAAGTGGAGGTTCTTGTCAACAGAGCAGCCCTAAGCTTTGGGGTGCTTGTGTCTTGCTGATTTTTAGTTTTCCCAATTTATACGCCCATGAGTGGAAGTGCCCTATGCTCTCTAAGCTGAGTTTTGTAAATGTTTCAGGACACACCGTACACTTCTCCAGAGTGGCTGTTGGCAATTTACATCCCGCCCATCAGCGTAGCAAGGCTCCCGTTTCTCCGTGGCCTGTCCTGCATTTCTGGTTTTGACACTTTATTCAGCATGGCCCTTTTGACCGATGGGAAGCGAGACTTCTTTGTAGCGCTGATTTGCCTTTCCAGGTTGCTTGGTTGGCCAAAAAGGGCGTATGCGTTTTTTCCTGAATATATTCAGGAAAAAACGCATACGCCCTTTTTGGCCAAGGGCATCATTGTCGAGGTTTTGCCGCTTTTCCTGTGCTTTAAAGGCGATTCGAATCTGCCTCCTGAAATCTGTTTCCTGCAATTCTGCCTTGCTTTCAAATCCTCTTTGTTGCCTTCCCTCAATATATTTGTAGACGAGAGTTATCATTTATAAGTCTGCAGGTTTGTGAATTGCAGTGCCCCTGAGCTCCATTTTTCAACTCGCTGTCTTGGGAGCTGGCCGCAAAAGCGCAGGATTGCTTTAGGCCCTATTCTGCTTCCGGGCGGCAGACTGAGCCTGTGGTTAATTCTTCTTCCTGATGGGAAAATAGAGTGACCTGTGCCTGTCCCAACACCTAGAGCTAGTCTCTCATTGGTTCCCCGTCTTCCCGTTCATCCTCAGTTCAAATTGCCACCTGTATGGAACAGGAGGTTAAAGGTGCTGATTCTCCAAGGAGGGAGATTGCTAGTAAAGCGGCTGGAATGGCGAACCCGAGCACAAGGAGATGAGAAATGAGGTGCGTTTAAGAAACCTTTCCCGATCACTCGGTGGACCATCTTCTGGGTTTCTCATGCATGTTTTCGATGTAGGCAGATGCCCTTGAACCTGGAGATTTGGGACCCATGGGATGGGTACCACGCAGTATTACTTTAAAGCGTCTGCGTTTGCTCACCCAACCTCACCAAACCTCTCAGCCCTAAGAGTGTCCACCCTTATGTCTCAATCAGCCGCGGGTCTAGACATGGTCAATCCAGGTGGCATCACAGCCCCTGAACGAATTTTGTAAGAATTTCTCTCTCTTTCACTGTCTTTGTTTCACGGGTTTTTAAAATTATTTGAGTTTTATAATGGGGTTTAGCTGCTTTTCACTGCTGTGTTTATGCAGCTTTACACCCACTTGACTCACTTACAGAGAGATATCAATACATAGGTTTTAAGATTCTTACTAGTCAGATATATTACTGGGCGGTGAATAGGGGGTGTTGAGTCCAGTTCCCTGAGCAAGGAGTAGGTCTTGTCTATTACGTATTGGGTTTATGGAACGGTATCTGAGCTAATTTGAAACCCTTGTTTTATGCATCACCCCACCTCACCTTTCCCGTTAGGCAGCCATAGTGTCTTTTCTAACCGTGTGACTCTGTTCTGTTTTGTAATTCAGTTCAAGGGTAGCGGTTTTTACATTCCCTCTATAAGTGATATCTTATGATAAGTGTCTTTTTCTGTGTGACTTATTTCACTTAGAATCGTCGTACCTAAATCCACTCATCATGCTGCTACTAGCCTTATGACGTTGATTTCATGGCTGAGTGATATTCCATTGTACATAAGGAGCACAACTTCTTTATCCATTTTTATCTTTCCTGGGATATTTAAGGTGTAACGAAGTGGAGGTTCTTGTCAACAGAGCAGCCCTAAATTTTGGGGTGCTTGTGTCTTGCTGATTTTTAGTTTTCCCAATTTATACGCCCATGAGTGGAAGTGCCCTATGCTCTCTAAGCTGAGTTTTGTAAATGTTTCAGGACACACCGTACACTTCTCCAGAGTGGCTGTTGGCAATTTACATCCCGCCCATCAGTGTAGCAAGGCTCCCGTTTCTCCGTGGCCTGTCCTGCATTTCTGGTTTTGACACTTTATTCAGCATGGCCCTTTTGACCGATGGGAAGCGAGACTTCTTTGTAGCGCTGATTTGCCTTTCCAGGTTGCTTGGTTGGCCAAAAAGGGCGTATGCGTTTTTTCCTGAATATATTCAGGAAAAAACGCATACGCCCTTTTTGGCCAAGGGCATCATTGTCGAGGTTTTGCCGCTTTTCCTGTGCTTTAAAGGCGATTCGAATCTGCCTCCTGAAATCTGTTTCCTGCAATTCTGCCTTGCTTTCAAATCCTCGTTGTTGCCTTCCCTCAATACATTTGTAGACGAGAGTTATCATTTATACGTCTGCAGGTTTGTGAATTGCAGTGCCCCTGAGCTCCATTTTTCAACTCGCTCTCTTGGGAGCTGGCCGCAAAAGCGCAGGATTGCTTTAGGCCCTATTCTGCTTCCGGGCGGCAGACTGAGCCTGTGGTTAATTCTTCTTCCTGATGGGAAAATAGAGTGACCTGTGCCTGTCCCAACACCTAGAGCTAGTCTCTCATTGGTTCCCCCTCTTCCCGTTCATCCTCAGGACAAATTGCAACCTGTATGGAACAGGAGGTTAAAGGTGCTGATTCTCCAAGGAGGGAGATTGCTAGTAAAGCGGCTGGAATGGCGAACCCGAGCACAAGGAGATGAGAAATGAGGTGCGTTTTAGAAACCTTTCCCGATCACTCGGTGGACCATCTTCTGGGTTTCTCATGCATGTTTTCGATGTAGGCAGATGCCCTTGAACCTGGAGATTTGGGACCCATTAGATGGGTACCACGCAGTATTACTTTAAAGCGTCTGCGTTTGCTCACCCAACCTCACCAAACCTCTCAGCCCCAAGAGTGTCCACCCTTATGTCTCAATCAGCTGCGGGTCTAGATATGGTCAATCCAGGTGGCATCACAGCGCCTGAACGAATTTTGTAAGAATTTCTCTCCCTTTCACTGTCTTTGTTTCACGGGTTTTTAAAATTAATTGAGTTTTATAATGGGGTTTAGCTGCTTTTCACTGCTGTGTTTATGCAGCTTTACACCCACTTGACTCACTTACAGAGAGATATCAATACATAGGTTTTAAGATTCTTACTATTCAGATATACTCTTGGGCGGTGAATAGGGGGTGTTGAGTCCAGTTCCCTGAGCAAGGAGTAGGTCTTGTCTATTACGTATTGGGTTTATGGAACGGTATCTGAGCTAATTTGAAACCCTTGTTTTATGCATCACCCCACCTCACCTTTCCCGTTAGGCAGCCATAGTGTGTTTTCTAACCGTGTGACTCTGTTCTGTTTTGTAATTCAGTTCAAGGGTAGCGGTTTTTACATTCCCTCTATAGGTGATATCTTATGATAAGTGTCTTTTTCTGTGTGACTTATTTGACTTAGAATCGTCGTACCTAAATCCACTCATCATGCTGCTACTAGCCTTATGACGTTGATTTCATGGCTGAGTGATATTCCATTGTACATAAGGACCACAGCTTCTTTATCCATTTTTCTCTTTCCTGGGATATTTAAGGTGTAACGAAGTGGAGGTTCTTGTCAACAGAGCAGCCCTAAACTTTGGGGTGCTTGTGTCTTGCTGATTTTTAGTTTTCCCAATTTATACGCCCATGAGTGGAAGTGCCCTATGCTCTCTAAGCTGAGTTTTGTAAATGTTTCAGGACACACCGTACACTTCTCCAGAGTGGCTGTTGGCAATTTACATCCCGCCCATCAGCGTAGCAAGGCTCCCGTTTCTCCGTGGCCTGTCCTGCATTTCTGGTTTTGACACTTTATTCAGCATGGCCCTTTTGACCGATGGGAAGCGAGACTTCTTTGTAGCGCTGATTTGCCTTTCCAGGTTGCTTGGTTGGCCAAAAAGGGCGTATGCGTTTTTTCCTGAATATATTCAGGAAAAAACGCATACGCCCTTTTTGGCCAAGGGCATCATTGTCGAGGTTTTGCCGCTTTTCCTGTGCTTTAAAGGCGATTCGAATCTGCCTCCTGAAATCTGTTTCCTGCAATTCTGCCTTGCTTTCAAATCCTCTTTGTTGCCTTCCCTCAATATATTTGTAGACGAGAGTTATCATTTATAAGTCTGCAGGTTTGTGAATTGCAGTGCCCCTGAGCTCCATTTTTCAACTCGCTCTCTTGGGAGCTGGCCGCAAAAGCGCAGGATTGCTTTAGGCCCTATTCTGCTTCCGGGCGGCAGACTGAGCCTGTGGTTAATTCTTCTTCCTGATGGGAAAATAGAGTGACCTGTGCCTGTCCCAACACCTAGAGCTAGTCTCTCATTGGTTCCCCGTCTTCCCGTTCATCCTCAGTTCAAATTGCCACCTGTATGGAACAGGAGGTTAAAGGTGCTGATTCTCCAAGGAGGGAGATTGCTAGTAAAGCGGCTGGAATGGCGAACCCGAGCACAAGGAGATGAGAAATGAGGTGCGTTTTAGAAACCTTTCCCGATCACTCGGTGGACCATCTTCTGGGTTTCTCATGCATGTTTTCGATGTAGGAAGATGCCCTTGAACCTGAAGATTTGGGACCCATGGGATGGGTACCACACAGTATTACTTTAAAGCGTCTGCGTTTGCTCACCGAACCTCACCAAACCCCTCAGCCCCAAGAGTGTCCAGCCTTATGTCTCAATCAATTGCGGGTCTAGATATGGTCAATCCAGGTGGCATCACAGCGCCTGAACGAATTTTGTAAGAATTTCTCTCCCTTTCACTGTCTTTGTTTCACGGGTTTTTAAAATTAATTGAGTTTTATAATAGGGTTTAGCTGCTTTTCACTGCTGTGTTTATGCAGCTTTACACCCACTTGACTCACTTACAGAGAGATATCAATACATAGGTTTTAAGATTCTTACTAGTCAGATATACTCTTGGGCGGTGAATAGGGGGTGTTGAGTCCAGTTCCCTGAGCAAGGAGTAGGTCTTGTCTATTACGTATTGGGTTTATGGAACGGTATCTGAGCTAATTTGAAACCCTTGTTTTATGCATCACCCCACCTCACCTTTCCCGTTAGGCAGCCATAGTGTGTTTTCTAACCGTGTGACTCTGTTCTGTTTTGTAATTCAGTTCAAGGGTAGCGGTTTTTACATTCCCTCTATAGGTGATATCTTATGATAAGTGTCTTTTTCTGTGTGACTTATTTGACTTAGAATCATCGTACCTAAATCCACTCATCATGCTGCTACTAGCCTTATGACGTTGATTTCATGGCTGAGTGATATTCCATTGTACATAAGGACCACAACTTCCTTATCCATTTTTCTCTTTCCTGGGATATTTAAGGTGTAACGAAGTGGAGGTTCTTGTCAACAGAGCAGCCCTAAACTTTGGGGTGCTTGTGTCTTGCTGATTTTTAGTTTTCCCAATTTATACGCCCATGAGTGGAAGTGCCCTATGCTCTCTAAGCTGAGTTTTGTAAATGTTTCAGGACACACCGTACACTTCTCCAAGGTGGCTGTTGGCAATTTACATCCCGCCCATCAGCGTAGCAAGGCTTCCGTTTCTCCGTGGCCTGTCCTGCATTTCTGGTTTTGACACTTTATTCAGCATGGCCCTTTTGACCGATGGGAAGCGAGACTTTTTTGTAGCGCTGATTTGCCTTTCCAGGTTGCTTGGTTGGCCAAAAAGGGCGTATGCGTTTTTTCCTGAATATATTCAGGAAAAAACGCATACGCCCTTTTTGGCCAAGGGCATCATTGTCGAGGTTTTGCCGCTTTTCCTGTGCTTTAAAGGCGATTCGAATCTGCCTCCTGAAATCTGTTTCCTGCAATTCTGCCTTGCTTTCAAATCCTCTTTGTTGCCTTCCCTCAATATATTTGTAGACGAGAGTTATCATTTATAAGTCTGCAGGTTTGTGAATTGCAGTGCCCCTGAGCTCCATTTTTCAACTCGCTCTCTTGGGAGCTGGCCGCAAAAGCGCAGGATTGCTTTAGGCCCTATTCTGCTTCCGGGCAGCACACTGAGCCTGTGGTTAATTCTTCTTCCTGATGGGAAAATAGAGTGACCTGTGCCTGTCCCAACACCTAGAGCTAGTCTCTCATTGGTTCCCCCTCTTCCTGTTCACCCTCAGGACAAATTGCCACCTGTATGGAACAGGAGGTTAAAGGTGCTGATTCTCCAAGGAGGGAGATTGCTAGTAAAGTGGCTGGAATGGCGAACCCGAGCACAAGGAGATGAGAAATGAGGTGCGTTTTAGAAACCTTTCCCGATCACTCGGTGGACCATCTTCTGGGTTTCTCATGCATGTTTTTGATGTAGGAAGATGCCCTTGAACCTGGAGATTTGGGACCCATGGGATGGGTACCCCGCAGTATTACTTTAAAGCGTCTGCGTTTGCTCACCCAACCTCACCAAACCTCTCAGCCCCAAGAGTGTCCACCCTTATGTCTCAATCAGCTGCAGGTCTAGATATGGTCAATCCAGGTGGCATCACAGCGCCTGAATGAATTTTGTAAGAATTTCTCTCCCTTTCACTGTCTTTGTTTCACGGGTTTTTAAAATTAATTGAGTTTTATAATGGGGTTTAGCTGCTTTTCACTGCTGTGTTTATGCAGCTTTACACCCACTTGACTCACTTACAGAGAGATATCAATACATAGGTTTTAAGATTCTTACTAGTCAGATATACTCTTGGGCGGTGAATAGGGGGTGTTGAGTCCAGTTCCCTGAGCAAGGAGTAGGTCTTGTCTATTAAATATTGGGTTTATGGAACGGTATCTGAGCTAATTTGAAATCCTTGTTTTATGCATCACCCCACCTCACCTTTCCCGTTAGGCAGCCATAGTGTGTTTTCTAACCGTGTGACTCTGTTCTGTTTTGTAATTCAGTTCAAGGGTAGCGGTTTTTACATTCCCTCTATAAGTGATATCTTATGATAAGTGTCTTTTTCTGTGTGACTTATTTGACTTAGAATCGTCGTACCTAAATCCACTCATCATGCTGCTACTAGCCTTATGACGTTGATTTCATGGCTGAGTGATGTTCCATTGTACATAAGGACCACAATTTCTTTATCCATTTTTCTCTTTCCTGGGATATTTAAGGTGTAACGAAGTGGAGGTTCTTGTCAACAGAGCAGCCCTAAACTTTGGGGTGCTTGTGTCTTGCTGATTTTTAGTTTTCCCAATTTATACGCCCATGAGTGGAAGTGCCCTATGCTCTGTAAGCTGAGTTTTGTAAATGTTTCAGGACACACCGTACACTTCTCCAGAGTGGCTGTTGGCAATTTACATCCCGCCCATCAGCGTAGCAAGGCTCCCGTTTCTCCGTGGCCTGTCCTGCATTTCTGGTTTTGACACTTTATTCAGCATGGCCCTTTTGACCGATGGGAAGCGAGACTTCTTTGTAGCGCTGATTTGCCTTTCCAGGTTGCTTGGTTGGCCAAAAAGGGCGTATGCGTTTTTTCCTGAATATATTCAGGAAAAAACGCATACGCCCTTTTTGGCCAAGGGCATCATTGTCGAGGTTTTGCCGCTTTTCCTGTGCTTTAAAGGCGATTCGAATCTGCCTCCTGAAATCTGTTTCCTGCAATTCTGCCTTGCTTTCAAATCCTCTTTGTTGCCTTCCCTCAATATATTTGTAGACGAGAGTTATCATTTATAAGTCTGCAGGTTTGTGAATTGCAGTGCCCCTGAGCTCCATTTTTCAACTCGCTCTCTTGGGAGCTGGCCGCAAAAGCGCAGGATTGCTTTAGGCCCTATTCTGCTTCCGGGCGGCAGACTGAGCCTGTGGTTAATTCTTCTTCCTGATGGGAAAATAGAGTGACCTGTGCCTGTCCCAACACCTAGAGCTAGTCTCTCATTGGTTCCCCGTCTTCCCGTTCATCCTCAGTTCAAATTGCCACCTGTATGGAACAGGAGGTTAAAGGTGCTGATTCTCCAAGGAGGGAGATTGCTAGTAAAGCGGCTGGAATGGCGAACCCGAGCACAAGGAGATGAGAAATGAGGTGCGTTTTAGAAACCTTTCCCGATCACTCGGTGGACCATCTTCTGGGTTTCTCATGCATGTTTTCGATGTAGGAAGATGCCCTTGAACCTGGAGATTTGGGACCCATGGGATGGGTACCACGCAGTATTACTTTAAAGCGTCTGCGTTTGCTCACCGAACCTCACCAAACCCCTCAGCCCCAAGAGTGTCCACCCTTATGTCTCAATCAGCTGCGGGTCTAGATATGGTCAATCCAGGTGGCATCACAGCGCCTGAACGAATTTTGTAAGAATTTCTCTCCCTTTCACTGTCTTTGTTTCACGGGTTTTTAAAATTAATTGAGTTTTATAATGGGGTTTAGCTGCTTTTCACTGCTGTGTTTATGCAGCTTTACACCCACTTGACTCACTTACAGAGAGATATCAATACATAGGTTTTAAGATTCTTACTAGTAAGATATACTCTTGGGCGGTGAATAGGGGGTGTTGAGTCCAGTTCCCTGAGCAAGGAGTAGGTCTTGTCTATTACGTATTGGGTTTATGGAACGGTATCTGAGCTAATTTGAAACCCTTGTTTTATGCATCACCCCACCTCACCTTTCCCGTTAGGCAGCCATAGTGTGTTTTCTAACCGTGTGACTCTGTTCTGTTTTGTAATTCCGTTCAAGGGTAGCGGTTTTTACATTCCCTCTATAAGTGATATCTTATGATAAGTGTCTTTTTCTGTGTGACTTATTTGACTTAGAATCGTCGTACCTAAATCCACTCATCATGCTGCTACTAGCCTTATGACGTTGATTTCATGGCTGAGTGATATTCCATTGTACATAAGGACCACAACTTCTTTATCCATTTTTCTCTTTCCTGGGATATTTAAGGTGTAACGAAGTGGAGGTTCTTGTCAACAGAGCAGCCCTAAGCTTTGGGGTGCTTGTGTCTTGCTGATTTTTAGTTTTCCCAATTTATACGCCCATGAGTGGAAGTGCCCTATGCTCTCTAAGCTGAGTTTTGTAAATGTTTCAGGACACACCGTACACTTCTCCAGAGTGGCTGTTGGCAATTTACATCCCGCCCATCAGCGTAGCAAGGCTCCCGTTTCTCCGTGGCCTGTCCTGCATTTCTGGTTTTGACACTTTATTCAGCATGGCCCTTTTGACCGATGGGAAGCGAGACTTCTTTGTAGCGCTGATTTGCCTTTCCAGGTTGCTTGGTTGGCCAAAAAGGGCGTATGCGTTTTTTCCTGAATATATTCAGGAAAAAACGCATACGCCCTTTTTGGCCAAGGGCATCATTGTCGAGGTTTTGCCGCTTTTCCTGTGCTTTAAAGGCGATTCGAATCTGCCTCCTGAAATCTGTTTCCTGCAATTCTGCCTTGCTTTCAAATCCTCTTTGTTGCCTTCCCTCAATATATTTGTAGACGAGAGTTATCATTTATAAGTCTGCAGGTTTGTGAATTGCAGTGCCCCTGAGCTCCATTTTTCAACTCGCTCTCTTGGGAGCTGGCCACAAAAGCGCAGGATTGCTTTAGGCCCTATTCTGCTTCCGGGCGGCAGACTGAGCCTGTGGTTAATTCTTCTTCCTGATGGGAAAATAGAGTGACCTGTGCCTGTCCCAACACCTAGAGCTAGTCTCTCATTGGTTCCCCGTCTTCCCGTTCACCCTCAGGACAAATTGCAACCTGTATGGAACAGGAGGTTAAAGGTGCTGATTCTCCAAGGAGGGAGATTGCTAGTAAAGCGGCTGGAATGGCGAACCCGAGCACAAGGAGATGAGAAATGAGGTGCGTTTTAGAAACCTTTCCCGATCACTCGGTGGACCATCTTCTGGGTTTCTCATGCATGTTTTCGATGTAGGAAGATGCCCTTGAACCTGGAGATTTGGGACCCATGGGATGGGTACCACACAGTATTACTTTAAAGCGTCTGCGTTTGCTCACCGAACCTCACCAAACCCCTCAGCCCCAAGAGTGTCCACCCTTATGTCTCAATCAGCTGCGTGTCTAGATATGGTCAATCCAGGTGGCATCACAGCGCCTGAACGAATTTTGTAAGAATTTCTCTCCCTTTCACTGTCTTTGTTTCACGGGTTTTTAAAATTAATTGAGTTTTATAATGGGGTTTAGCTGCTTTTCACTGCTGTGTTTATGCAGCTTTACACCCACTTGACTCACTTACAGAGAGATATCAATACATAGGTTTTAAGATTCTTACTAGTCAGATATACTCTTGGGCGGTGAATAGGGGGTGTTGAGTCCAGTTCCCTGAGCAAGGAGTAGGTCTTGTCTATTACGTATTGGGTTTATGGAACGGTATCTGAGCTAATTTGAAACCCTTGTTTTATGCATCACCCCACCTCACCTTTCCCGTTAGGCAGCCATAGTGTGTTTTCTAACCGTGTGACTCTGTTCTGTTTTGTAATTCAGTTCAAGGGTAGCGGTTTTTACATTCCCTCTATAAGTGATATCTTATGATAAGTGTCTTTTTCTGTGTGACTTATTTGACTTAGAATCGTCGTACCTAAATCCACTCATCATGCTGCTACTAGCCTTATGACGTTGATTTCATGGCTGAGTGATATTCCATTGTACATAAGGACCACAACTTCTTTATCCATTTTTCTCTTTCCTGGGATATTTAAGGTGTAACGAAGTGGAGGTTCTTGTCAACAGAGCAGCCCTAAACTTTGGGGTGCTTGTGTCTTGCTGATTTTTAGTTTTCCCAATTTATACGCCCATGAGTGGAAGTGCCCTATGCTCTCTAAGCTGAGTTTTGTAAATGTTTCAGGGCACACCGTACACTTCTCCAGAGTGGCTGTTGGCAATTTACATCCCGCCCATCAGCGTAGCAAGGCTCCCGTTTCTCCGTGGCCTGTCCTGCATTTCTGGTTTTGACACTTTATTCAGCATGGCCCTTTTGACCGATGGGAAGCGAGACTTCTTTGTAGCGCTGATTTGCCTTTCCAGGTTGCTTGGTTGGCCAAAAAGGGCGTATGCGTTTTATCCTGAATATATTCAGGAAAAAACCCATACGCCCTTTTTGGCCAAGGGCATCATTGTCGAGGTTTTGCCGCTTTTCCTGTGCTTTAAAGGCGATTCGAATCTGCCTCTTGAAATCTGTTTCCTGCAATTCTGCCTTGCTTTCAAATCCTCTTTGTTGCCTTCCCTCAATATATTTGTAGACGAGAGTTATCATTTATAAGTCTGCAGGTTTGTGAATTGCAGTGCCTCTGAGCTCCATTTTTCAACTCGCTCTCTTGGGAGATGGCCGCAAAAGCGCAGGATTGCTTTAGGCCCTATTCTGCTTCCGGGCGGCAGACTGAGCCTGTGGTTAATTCTTCTTCCTGATGGGAAAATAGAGTGATCTGTGCCTGTCCCAACACCTAGAGCTAGTCTCTCATTGGTTCCCCCTCTTCCCGTTCACCCTCAGGACAAATTGCAACCTGTATGGAACAGGAGGTTAAAGGTGCTGATTCTCCAAGGAGGGAGATTGCTAGTAAAGCGGCTGGAATGGCGAACCCGAGCACAAGGAGATGAGAAATGAGGTGCGTTTTAGAAACCTTTCCCGATCACTCGGTGGACCATCTTCTGGGTTTCTCATGCATGTTTTCGATGTAGGAAGATGCCCTTGAACCTGGAGATTTGGGACCCTTGGGATGGGTACCACGCAGTATTACTTTAAAGCGTCTGCGTTTGCTCACCCAACCTCACCAAACCTCTCAGCCCCAAGAGTGTCCACCCTTATGTCTCAATCAGCTGCAGGTCTAGATATGGTCAATCCAGGAGGCATCACAGCGCCTGAACGAATTTTGTAAGAATTTCTCTCCCTTTCACTGTCTTTGTTTCACGGGTTTTTAAAATTAATTTATTTTTATAATGGGGTTTAGCTGCTTTTCACTGCTGTGTTTATGCAGCTTTACACCCACTTGACTCACTTACAGAGAGATATCAATACATAGGTTTTAAGATTCTTACTAGTCAGGTATACTCTTGGGCGGTGAATAGGGGGTGTTGAGTCCAGTTCCCTGAGCAAGGAGTAGGCCTTGTCTATTACGTATTGGGTGTATGGAACGGTATCTGAGCTAATTTGAAACCCTTGTTTTATGCATCACCCCACCTCACCTTTCCCGTTAGGCAGCCATAGTGTGTTTTCTAACCGTGTGACTCTGTTCTGTTTTGTAATTCAGTTTAAGTGTAGCGGTTTTTACATTCCCTCTATAGGTGATATCTTATGATAAGTGTCTTTTTCTGTGTGACTTATTTGACTTAGAATCGTCGTACCTAAATCCACTCATCATGCTGCTACTAGCCTTATGACGTTGATTTCATGGCTGAGTGATATTCCATTGTACATAAGGACCACAACTTCTTTATCCATTTTTCTCTTTCCTGGGATATTTAAGGTGTAACGAAGTGGAGGTTCTTGTCAACAGAGCAGCCCTAAACTTTGGGGTGCTTGTGTCTTGCTGATTTTTAGTTTTCCCAATTTATACGCCCATGAGTGGAAGTGCCCTATGCTCTCTAAGCTGAGTTTTGTAAATGTTTCAGGACACACCGTACACTTCTCCAGAGTGGCTGTTGGCAATTTACATCCCGCCCATCAGCGTAGCAAGGCTCCCGTTTCTCCGTGGCCTGTCCTGCATTTCTGGTTTTGACACTTTATTCAGCATGGCCCTTTTGACCGATGGGAAGCGAAACTTCTTTGTAGCGCTGATTTGCCTTTCCAGGTTGCTTGGTTGGCCAAAAAGGGCGTATGCGTTTTTTCCTGAATATATTCAGGAAAAAACGCATACGCCCTTTTTGGCCAAGGGCATCATTGTCGAGGTTTTGCCGCTTTTCCTGTGCTTTAAAGGCGATTCGAATCTGCCTCCTGAAATCTGTTTCCTGCAATTCTGCCTTGCTTTCAAATCCTCTTTGTTGCCTTCCCTCAATATATTTGTAGACGAGAGTTATCATTTATAAGTCTGCAGGATTGTGAATTGCAGTGCCCCTGAGCTCCATTTTTCAACTCGCTGTCTTGGGAGCTGGCCGCAAAAGCGCAGGATTGCTTTAGGCCCTATTCTGCTTCCGGGCGGCAGACTGAGCCTGTGGTTAATTCTTCTTCCTGATGGGAAAATAGAGTGACCTGTGCCTGTCCCAACACCTAGAGCTAGTCTCTCATTGGTTCCCCGTCTTCCCGTTCATCCTCAGTTCAAATTGCCACCTGTATGGAACAGGAGGTTAAAGGTGCTGATTCTCCAAGGAGGGAGATTGCTAGTAAAGCGGCTGGAATGGCGAACCCGAGCACAAGGAGATGAGAAATGAGGTGCGTTTAAGAAACCTTTCCCGATCACTCGGTGGACCATCTTCTGGGTTTCTCATGCATGTTTTCGATGTAGGAAGATGCCCTTGAACCTGGAGATTTGGGACCCATGGGATGGGTACCACGCAGTATTACTTTAAAGCGTCTGCGTTTGCTCACCGAACCTCACCAAACCCCTCAGCCCCAAGAGTGTCCACCCTTATGTCTCAATCAGCTGCGGGTCTAGATATGGTCAATCCAGGTGACATCACAGCGCCTGAACGAATTTTGTAAGAATTTCTCTCCCTTTCACTGTCTTTGTTTCACGGGTTTTTAAAATTAATTGAGTTTTATAATGGGGTTTAGCTGCTTTTCACTGCTATGTTTATGCAGCTTTACACCCACTTGACTCACTTACAGAGAGATATCAATACATAGGTTTTAAGATTCTTACTAGTCAGATATACTCTTGGGCGGTGAATAGGGGGTGTTGAGTCCAGTTCCCTGAGCAAGGAGTAGGTCTTGTCTATTACATATTGGGTTTATGGAACGGTATCTGAGCTAATTTGAAACCCTTGTTTTATGCATCACCCCACCTCACCTTTCCCGTTAGGCAGCCATAGTGTGTTTTCTAACCGTGTGACTCTGTTCTGTTTTGTAATTCAGTTCAAGGTTAGCGTTTTTTACATTCCCTCTATAGGTGATATCTTATGATAAGTGTCTTTTTCTGTGTGACTTATTTGACTTAGAATCGTCGTACCTAAATCCACTCATCATGCTGCTACTAGCCTTATGACGTTGATTTCATGGCTGAGTGATATTCCATTGTACATAAGGACCACAACTTCTTTATCCATTTTTCTCTTTCCTGGGATATTTAAGGTGTAACGAAGTGGAGGTTCTTGTCAACAGAGCAGCCCTAAACTTTGGGGTGCTTGTGTCTTGCTGATTTTTAGTTTTCCCAATTTATACGCCCATGAGTGGAAGTGCCCTATGCTCTCTAAGCTGAGTTTTGTAAATGTTTCAGGACACACCGTACACTTCTCCAGAGTGGCTGTTGGCAATTTACATCCCGCCCATCAGCGTAGCAAGGCTTCCGTTTCTCCGTGGCCTGTCCTGCATTTCTGGTTTTGACACTTTATTCAGCATGGCCCTTTTGACCGATGGGAAGCGAGACTTCTTTGTAGCGCTGATTTGCCTTTCCAGGTTGCTTGGTTGGCCAAAAAGGGCGTATGCGTTTTTTCCTGAATATATTCAGGAAAAAACGCATACGCACTTTTTGGCCAAGGGCATCATTGTCGAGGTTTTGCCGCTTTTCCTGTGCTTTAAAGGCGATTCGAATCTGCCTCCTGAAATCTGTTTCCTGCAATTCTGCCTTGCTTTCAAATCCTCTTTGTTGCCTTCCCTCAATATATTTGTAGACGAGAGTTATCATTTATAAGTCTGCAGGTTTGTGAATTGCAGTGCCCCTGAGCTCCATTTTTCAACTCGCTCTCTTGGGAGCTGGCCGCAAAAGCGCAGGATTGCTTTAGGCCCTATTCTGCTTCCGGGCGGCAGACTCAGCCTGTGGTTAATTCTTCTTCCTGATGGGAAAATAGAGTGACCTGTGCCTGTCCCAACACCTAGAGCTAGTCTCTCATTGGTTCCCCCTCTTCCCGTTCACCCTCAGGACAAATTGCAACCTGTATGGAACAGGAGGTTAAAGGTGCTGATTCTCCAAGGAGGGAGATTGCTAGTAAAGCGGCTGGAATGGCGAACCCGAGCACAAGGGGATGAGAAATGAGGTGCGTTTTAGAAACCTTTCCCGATCACTCGGTGGACCATCTTCTGGGATTCTCATGCATGTTTTCGATGTAGGAAGATGCCCTTGAACCTGGAGATTTGGGACCCATGGGATGGGTACCACGCAGTATTACTTTAAAGCGTCTGCGTTTGCTCACCGAACCTCACCAAACCCCTCAGCCCCAAGAGTGTCCACCCTTATGTCTCAATCAGCTGCCGGTCTAGATATGGTCAATCCAGGTGGCATCACAGGGCCTGAACGAATTTTGTAAGAATTTCTCTCCCTTTCACTGTCTTTGTTTCACGGGTTTTTAAAATTAATTGAGTTTTATAATGGGGTTTAGCTGCTTTTCACTGCTGTGTTTATGCAGCTTTACACCCACTTGACTCACTTACAGAGAGATATCATTACATAGGTTTTAAGATTGTTACTAGTCAGATATACTCTTGGGCGGTGAATAGGGGGTGTTGAGTCCAGTTCCCTGAGCAAGGAGTAGGTCTTGTCTATTACGTATTGGGTTTATGGAACGGTATCTGAGCTAATTTGAAACCCTTGTTTTATGCATCACCCCACCTCACCTTTCCCGTTAGGCAGCCATAGTGTGTTTTCTAACCGTGTGACTCTGTTCTGTTTTGTAATTCAGTTCAAGGGTAGCGGTTTTTACATTCCCTCTATAGGTGATATCTTATGATAAGTGTCTTTTTCTGTGTGACTTATTTGACTTAGAATCGTCGTACCTAAATCCACTCATCATGCTGCTACTAGCCTTATGACGTTGATTTCATGGCTGAGTGATATTCCATTGTACATAAGGACCACAACTTCTTTATCCATTTTTCTCTTTCCTGGGATATTTAAGGTGTAACAAAGTGGAGGTTCTTGTCAACAGAGCAGCCCTAAACTTTGGGGTGCTTGTGTCTTGCTGATTTTTAGTTTTCCCAATTTATACGCCCATGAGTGGAAGTGCCCTATGCTCTCTAAGCTGAGTTTTGTAAATGTTTCAGGACACATCGTACACTTCTCCAGAGTGGCTGTTGGCAATTTACATCCCACCCATCAGCGTAGCAAGGCTCCCGTTTCTCCGTGGCCTGTCCTGCATTTCTGGTTTTGACACTTTATTCAGCATGGCCCTTTTGACCGATGGGAAGCGAGACTTCTTTGTAGCGCTGATTTGCCTTTCCAGGTTGCTTGGTTGGCCAAAAAGGGCGTATGCGTTTTTTCCTGAATATATTCAGGAAAAAACGCATACGCCCTTTTTGGCCAAGGGCATCATTGTCGAGGTTTTGCCGCTTTTCCTGTGCTTTAAAGGCGATTCGAATCTGCCTCCTGAAATCTGTTTCCTGCAATTCTGCCTTGCTTTCAAATCCTCTTTGTTGCCTTCCCTCAATATATTTGTAGACGAGAGTTATCATTTATAAGTCTGCAGGTTTGTGAATTGCAGTGCCCCTGAGCTCCATTTTTCAACTCGCTCTCTTGGGAGCTGGCCGCAAAAGCGCAGGATTGCTTTAGGCCCTATTCTGCTTCCGGGCGGCAGACTGAGCCTGTGGTTAATTCTTCTTCCTGATGGGAAAATAGAGTGACCTGTGCCTGTCCCAAAACCTAGAGCTAGTCTCTCATTGGTTCCCCCTCTTCCCGTTCACCCTCAGGACAAATTGCAACCTGTATGGAACAGGAGGTTAAAGGTGCTGATTCTCCAAGAGGGAGATTGCTAGTAAAGCGGCTGGAATGGCGAACCCGAGCACAAGGAGATGAGAAATGAGGTGCGTTTTAGAAACCTTTCCCGATCACTCGGTGGACCATCTTCTGGGTTTCTCATGCATGTTTTCGATGTAGGAAGATGCCCTTGAACCTGGAGATTTGGGACCCATGGGATGGGTACCACGCAGTATTACTTTAAAGCGTCTGCGTTTGCTCACCCAACCTCACCAAAACTCTCAGCCCCAAGACGGTCCACCCTTATGTCTCAATCAGGTGCTGGTCTAAATATGGTCAATCCAGGTGGCATCACAGCCCCTGAACGAATTTTGTAAGAATTTCTCTCTCTTTCACTGTCTTTGTTTCACGGGTTTTTAAAATTAATTGAGTTTTATAATGGGGTTTAGCTGCTTTTCACTGCTATGTTTATGCAGCTTTACACCCACTTGACTCACTTACAGAGAGATATCAATACATAAGTTTTAAGATTCTTACTAGTCAGATATATTCTTGGGCGGTGAATAGGGGGTGTTGAGTCCAGTTCCCTGAGTAAGGAGTAGGTCTTGTCTATTACATATTGGGTTTATGGAACGGTATCTGAGCTAATTTGAAACCCTTGCTTTATGCATCACCCCACCTCACCTTTCCCGTTAGGCAGCCATAGTGTGTTTTCTAACCGTGTGACTCTGTTCTGTTTTGTAATTCAGTTCAAGGGTAGCGGTTTTTACATTCCCTCTATAAGTGATATCTTATGATAAGTGTCTTTTTCTGTGTGACTTATTTCACTTAGAATCGTCGTACCTAAATCCACTCATCATGCTGCTACTAGCCTTATGACGTTGATTTCATGGCTGAGTGATATTCCATTGTACATAAGGACCACAACTTCTTTATCCATTTTTCTCTTTCCTGGGATATTTAAGGTGTAACGAAGTGGAGGTTCTTGTCAACAGAGCAGCCCTAAACTTTGGGGTGCTTGTGTCTTTCTGATTTTTAGTTTTCCCAATTTATACGCCCATGAGTGGAAGTGCCCTATGCTCTCTAAGCTGAGTTTTGTAAATGTTTCAGGACACACCGTACACTTCTCCAGAGTGGCTGTTGGCAATTTACATCCCGCCCATCAGCGTAGCAAGGCTCCCGTTTCTCCGTGGCCTGTCCTGCATTTCTGGTTTTGACACTTTATTCAGCATGGCCCTTTTGACCTATGGGAAGCGAAAATTCTTTGTAGCGCTGATTTGCCTTTACAGGTTGCTTGGTTGGCCAAAAAGGGCGTATGCGTTTTTTCCTGAATATATTCAGGAAAAAACCCATACGCCCTTTTTGGCCAAGGGCATCATTGTCGAGGTTTTGCCGCTTTTCCTGTGCTTTAAAGGCGATGCGAATCTGCCTCCTGAAATCTGTTTCCTGCAATTCTGCCTTGCTTTCAAATCCTCTTTGTTGCCTTCCCTCAATATATTTGTAGACGAGAGTTATCATTTATAAGTCTGCAGGTTTGTGAATTGCAGTGCCCCTGAGCTCCATTTTTCAACTCGCTCTCTTGGGAGCTGGCCACAAAAGCGCAGGATTGCTTTAGGCCCTATTCTGCTTCCGGGCGGCAGACTGAGCCTGTGGTTAATTCTTCTTCCTGATGGGAAAATAGAGTGACCTGTGCCTGTCCCAACACCTAGAGCTAGTCTCTCATTGGTTCCCCGTCTTCCCGTTCATCCTCAGTTCAAATTGCCACCTGTATGGAACAGGAGGTTAAAGGTGCTGATTCTCCAAGGAGGGAGATTGCTTGTAAAGCGGCTGGAATGGCGAACCCGAGCACAAGGAGATGAGAAATGAGGTGCGTTTTAGAAACCTTTCCCGATCACTCGGTGGACCATCTTCTGGGTTTCTCATGCATGTTTTCGATATAGGAAGATGCCCTTGAACCTGGAGATTTGGGACCCATGGGATGGGTACCACACAGTATTACTTTAAAGCGTCTGCGTTTGCTCACCGAACCTCACCAAACCCCTCAGCCCCAAGAGTGTCCACCCTTATGTCTCAATCAGCTGCGGGTCTAGATATGGTCAATCCAGGTGGCATCACAGCGCCTGAACGAATTTTGTAAGAATTTCTCTCCCTTTCACTGTCTTTGTTTCACGGGTTTTTAAAATTAATTGAGTTTTATAATGGGGTTTAGCTGCTTTTCACTGCTGTGTTTATGCAGCTTTACACCCACTTGACTCACTTACAGAGAGATATCAATACATAGGTTTTAAGATTCTTACTAGTCAGATATACTCTTGGGCGGTGAATAGGGGGTGTTGAGTCCAGTTCCCTGAGCAAGGAGTAGGTCTTGTCTATTACGTATTGGGTTTATGGAACGGTATCTGAGCTAATTTGAAACCCTTGTTTTATGCATCACCCCACCTCACCTTTCCCGTTAGGCAGCCATAGTGTGTTTTCTAACCGTGTGACTCTGTTCTGTTTTGTAATTGAGTTCAAGGGTAGCGGTTTTTACATTCCCTCTATAGGTGATATCTTATGATAAGTGTCTTTTTCTGTGTGACTTATTTGACTTAGAATCGTCGCCCCTAAATCCACTCATCATGCTGCTACTAGCCTTATGACGTTGATTTCATGGCTGAGTGATATTCCATTGTACATAAGGACCACAACTTCTTTATCCATTTTTCTCTTTCCTGGGATATTTAAGGTGTAACGAAGTGGAGGTTCTTGTCAACAGAGCAGCCCTAAACTTTGGGGTGCTTGTGTCTTGCTGATTTTTAGTTTTCCCAATTTATACGCCCATGAGTGGAAGTGCCCTATGCTCTCTAAGCTGAGTTTTGTAAATGTTTCAGGACACACCGTACACTTCTCCAGAGTGGCTGTTGGCAATTTACATCCCACCCATCAGCGTAGCAAGTCTCCCGTTTCTCCGTGGCCTGTCCTGCATTTCTGGTTTTGACACTTTATTCAGCATGGCCCTTTTGACCGATGGGAAGCGAGACTTCTTTGTAGCGCTGATTTGCCTTTCCAGGTTGCTTGGTTGGCCAAAAAGGGCGTATGCGTTTTTTCCTGAATATATTCAGGAAAAAACGCATACGCCCTTTTTGGCCAAGGGCATCATTGTCGAGGTTTTGCCGCTTTTCCTGTGCTTTAAAGGCGATTCGAATCTGCCTCCTGAAATCTGTTTCCTGCAATTCTGCCTTGCTTTCAAATCCTCTTTGTTGCCTTCCCTCAATATATTTGTAGACGAGAGTTATCATTTATAAGTCTGCAGGTTTGTGAATTGCAGTGCCCCTGAGCTCCATTTTTCAACTCGCTCTCTTGGGAGCTGGCCGCAAAAGCGCAGGATTGCTTTAGGCCCTATTCTGCTTCCGGGCGGCAGACTGAGCCTGTGGTTAATTCTTCTTCCTGATGGGAAAATAGAGTGACCTGTGCCTGTCCCAACACCTAGAGCTAGTCTCTCATTGGTTCCCCCTCTTCCCGTTCACCCTCAGGACAAATTGCAACCTGTATGGAACAGGAGGTTAAAGGTGCTGATTCTCCAAGGAGGGAGATTGCTAGTAAAGCGGCTGGAATGGCGAACCCGAGCACAAGGAGATGAGAAATGAGGTGCGTTTTAGAAACCTTTCCCGATCACTCGGTGGCCCATCTTCTGGGATTCTCATGCATGTTTTCGATGTAGGAAGATGCCCTTGAACCTGGAGATTTGGGACCCATGGGATGGGTACCACGCAGTATTACTTTAAAGCGTCTGCGTTTGCTCAGCGAACCTCACCAAACCCCTCAGCCCCAAGAGTGTCCACCCTTATGTCTCAATCAGCTGCGGGTCTAGATATGGTCAATCCAGGTGGCATCACAGCGCCTGAACGAATTTTGTAAGAATTTCTCTCCCTTTCACTGTCTTTGTTTCACGGGTTTTTAAAATTAATTGAGTTTTATAATAGGGTTTAGCTGCTTTTCACTGCTGTGTTTATGCAGCTTTACACCCACTTGACTCACTTACAGAGAGATATCAATACATAGGTTTTAAGATTCTTACTAATCAGATATATTCTTGGGCGGTGAATAGGGGGTGTTGAGTGAAGTTCCCTGAGCAAGGAGTAGGTCTTGTCTATTACGTATTGGGTTTATGGAACGGTATCTGAGCTAATTTGAAACCCTTGTTTTATGCATCACCCCACCTCACCTTTCCCGTTAGGCAGCCATAGTGTGTTTTCTAACCGTGTGACTCTGTTCTGTTTTGTAATTCAGTTCAAGGGTAGCGGTTTTTACATTCCCTCTATAGGTGATATCTTATGATAAGTGTCTTTTTTTGTGTGACTTATTTGACTTAGAATCATCGTACCTAAATCCACTCATCATGCTGCTACTAGCCTTATGACGTTGATTTCATGGCTGAGTGATATTCCATTGTACATAAGGACCACAACTTCCTTATCCATTTTTCTCTTTCCTGGGATATTTAAGGTGTAACGAAGTGGAGGTTCTTGTCAACAGAGCAGCCCTAAACTTTGGGGTGCTTGTGTCTTGCTGATTTTTAGTTTTCCCAATTTATACGCCCATGAGTGGAAGTGCCCTATGCTCTCTAAGCTGAGTTTTGTAAATGTTTCAGGACACACCGTACACTTCTCCAGAGTGGCTGTTGGCAATTTACATCCCACCCATCAGCGTAGCAAGGCTCCCGTTTCTCCGTGGCCTGTCCTGCATTTCTGGTTTTGACACTTTATTCAGCATGGCCCATTTGACCGATGGGAAGCGAGACTTCTTTGTAGCGCTGATTTGCCTTTCCAGGTTGCTTGGTTGGCCAAAAAGGGCGTATGCGTTTTTTCCTGAATATATTCAGGAAAAAACGCATACGCCCTTTTTGGCCAAGGGCATCATTGTCGAGGTTTTGCCGCTTTTCCTGTGCTTTAAAGGCGATTCGAATCTGCCTCCTGAAATCTGTTTCCTGCAATTCTGCCTTGCTTTCAAATCCTCTTGGTTGCCTTCCCTCAATATATTTGTAGACGAGAGTTATCATTTATAAGTCTGCAGGTTTGTGAATTGCAGTGCCCCTGAGCTCCATTTTTCAACTCGCTCTCTTGGGAGCTGGCCGCAAAAGCGCAGGATTGCTTTAGGCCCTATTCTGCTTCCGGGCGGCAGACTGAGCCTGTGGTTAATTCTTCTTCCTGATGGGAAAATAGAGTGACCTGTGCCTGTCCCAACACCTAGAGCTAGTCTCTCATTGGTTCCCCCTCTTCCCGTTCACCCTCAGGACAAATTGCAACCTGTATGGAACAGGAGGTTAAAGGTGCTGATTCTCCAAGGAGGGAGATTGCTAGTAAAGCGGCTGGAATGGCGAACCCGAGCACAAGGAGATGAGAAATGAGGTGCGTTTTAGAAACCTTTCCCGATCACTCGGTGGACCATCTTCTGGGTTTCTCATGCATGTTTTCGATGTAGGAAGATGCCCTTGAACCTGGAGATTTGGGACCCATGGGATGGGTACCACGCAGTATTACTTTAAAGCGTCTGCGTTTGCTCACCGAACCTCACCAAACCCCTCAGCCCCAAGAGTGTCCACCCTTATGTCTCAATCAGCTGCGGGTCTAGATATGGTCAATCCAGGTGGCATCACAGGGCCTGAACGAATTTTGTAAGAATTTCTCTCCCTTTCACTGTCTTTGTTTCACGGGTTTTTAAAATTAATTGAGTTTTATAATGGGGTTTAGCTGCTTTTCACTGCTGTGTTTATGCAGCTTTACACCCACTTGACTCACTTACAGAGAGATATCAATAAATAGGTTTTAAGATTCTTACTAGTCAGATATATTCTTGGGCGGTGAATAGGGGGTGTTGAGTCCAGTTCCCTGAGCAAGGAGTAGGTCTTGTCTATTAAATATTGGGTTTATGGAACGGTATCTGAGCTAATTTGAAATCCTTGTTTTATGCATCACCCCACCTCACCTTTCCCGTTAGGCAGCCATAGTGTGTTTTCTAACCGTGTGACTCTGTTCTGTTTTGTAATTCAGTTCAAGGGTAGCGGTTTTTACATTCCCTCTATAAGTGATATCTTATGATAAGTGTCTTTTTCTGTGTGACTTATTTGACTTAGAATCGTCGTACCTAAATCCACTCATCATGCTGCTACTAGCCTTATGACGTTGATTTCATGGCTGAGTGATGTTCCATTGTACATAAGGACCACAATTTCTTTATCCATTTTTCTCTTTCCTGGGATATTTAAGGTGTAACGAAGTGGAGGTTCTTGTCAACAGAGCAGCCCTAAACTTTGGGGTGCTTGTGTCTTGCTGATTTTTAGTTTTCCCAATTTATACGCCCATGAGTGGAAGTGCCCTATGCTCTGTAAGCTGAGTTTTGTAAATGTTTCAGGACACACCGTACACTTCTCCAGAGTGGCTGTTGGCAATTTACATCCCGCCCATCAGCGTAGCAAGGCTCCCGTTTCTCCGTGGCCTGTCCTGCATTTCTGGTTTTGACCCTTTATTCAGCATGGCCCTTTTGACCGATGGGAAGCGAGACTTCTTTGTAGCGCTGATTTGCCTTTCCAGGTTGCTTGGTTGGCCAAAAAGGGCGTATGCGTTTTTTCCTGAATATATTCAGGAAAAAACGCATACGCCCTTTTTGGCCAAGGGCATCATTGTCGAGGTTTTGCCGCTTTTCCTGTGCTTTAAAGGCGATTCGAATCTGCCTCCTGAAATCTGTTTCCTGCAATTCTGCCTTGCTTTCAAATCCTCTTTGTTGCCTTCCCTCAATATATTTGTAGACGAGAGTTATCATTTATAAGTCTGCAGGTTTGTGAATTGCAGTGCCCCTGAGCTCCATTTTTCAACTCGCTCTCTTGGGAGCAGGCCGCAAAAGCGCAGGATTGCTTTAGGCCCTATTCTGCTTCCGGGCGGCAGACTGAGCCTGTGGTTAATTCTTCTTCCTGATGGGAAAATAGAGTGACCTGTGCCTGTCCCAACACCTAGAGCTAGTCTCTCATTGGTTCCCCGTCTTCCCGTTCATCCTCAGTTCAAATTGCCACCTGTATGGAACAGGAGGTTAAAGGTGCTGATTCTCCAAGGAGGGAGATTGCTAGTAAAGCGGCTGGAATGGCGAACCCGAGCACAAGGAGATGAGAAATGAGGTGCGTTTTAGAAACCTTTCCCGATCACTCGGTGGACCATCTTCTGGGTTTCTCATGCATGTTTTCGATGTAGGAAGATGCCCTTGAACCTGGAGATTTGGGACCCATGGGATGGGTACCACGCAGTATTACTTTAAAGCGTCTGCGTTTGCTCACCGAACCTCACCAAACCCCTCAGCCCCAAGAGTGTCCACCCTTATGTCTCAATCAGCTGCGGGTCTAGATATGGTCAATCCAGGTGGCATCACAGCGCCTGAACGAATTTTGTAAGAATTTCTCTCCCTTTCACTGTCTTTGTTTCACGGGTTTTTAAAATTAATTGAGTTTTATAATGGGGTTTAGCTGCTTTTCACTGCTGTGTTTATGCAGCTTTACACCCACTTGACTCACTTACAGAGAGATATCAATACATAGGTTTTAAGATTCTTACTAGTCAGATATACTCTTGGGCGGTGAATAGGGGGTGTTGAGTCCAGTTCCCTGAGCAAGGAGTAGGGCTTGTCTATTACGTATTGGGTTTATGGAACGGTATCTGAGCTAATTTGAAACCCTTGTTTTATGCATCACCCCACCTCACCTTTCCCGTTAGGCAGCCATAGTGTGTTTTCTAACCGTGTGACTCTCTTCTGTTTTGTAATTCAGTTCAAGGGTAGCGGTTTTTACATTCCCTCTATAAGTGATATCTTATGATAAGTGTCTTTTTCTGTGTGACTTATTTGACTTAGAATCGTCGTATCTAAATCCACTCATCATGCTGCTACTAGCCTTATGACGTTGATTTCATGGCTGAGTGATATTCCATTGTACATAAGGACCACAACTTCTTTATCCATTTTTCTCTTTCCTGGGATATTTAAGGTGTAACGAAGTGGAGGTTCTTGTCAACAGAGCAGCCCTAAACTTTGGGGTGCTTGTGTCTTGCTGATTTTTAGTTTTCCCAATTTATACGCCCATGAGTGGAAGTGCCCTATGCTCTCTAAGCTGAGTTTTGTAAATGTTTCAGGACACACCGTACACTTCTCCAGAGTGGCTGTTGGCAATTTACATCCCGCCCATCAGCGTAGCAAGGCTCCCGTTTCTCCGTGGCCTGTCCTGCATTTCTGGTTTTGACACTTTATTCAGCATGGCCCTTTTGACCGATGGGAAGCGAGACTTCTTTGTAGCGCTGATTTGCCTTTCCAGGTTGCTTGGTTGGCCAAAAAGGGCGTATGCGTTTTTTCCTGAATATATTCAGGAAAAAACGCATACGCCCTTTTTGGCCAAGGGCATCATTGTCGAGGTTTTGCCGCTTTTCCTGTGCTTTAAAGGCGATTCGAATCTGCCTCCTGAAATCTGTTTCCTGCAATTCTGCCTTGCTTTCAAATCCTCTTTGTTGCCTTCCCTCAATATATTTGTAGACGAGAGTTATCATTTATAAGTCTGCAGGTTTGTGAATTGCAGTGCCCCTGAGCTCCATTTTTCAACTCGCTCTCTTGGGAGCTGGCCACAAAAGCGCAGGATTGCTTTAGGCCCTATTCTGCTTCCGGGCGGCAGACTGAGCCTGTGGTTAATTCTTCTTCCTGATGGGAAAATAGA
Organism: Eschrichtius robustus; assembly: GCF_028021215.1. Classification (NCBI taxonomy): domain Eukaryota; kingdom Metazoa; phylum Chordata; class Mammalia; order Artiodactyla; family Eschrichtiidae; genus Eschrichtius; species Eschrichtius robustus. The sequence goes on along the minus strand of NC_090830.1, from coordinate 23,964,446 downwards.
GTGACCTGTGCCTGTCCCAACACCTAGAGCTAGTCTCTCATTGGTTCCCCGTCTTCCCGTTCACCCTCAGGACAAATTGCAACCTGTATGGAACATTAGGTTAAAGGTGCTGATTCTCCAAGGAGGGAGATTGCTAGTAAAGCGGCTGGAATGGCGAACCCGAGCACAAGGAGATGAGAAATGAGGTGCGTTTTAGAAACCTTTCCCGATCACTCGGTGGACCATCTTCTGGGTTTCTCATGCATGTTTTCGATGTAGGAAGATGCCCTTGAACCTGGAGATTTGGGACCCATGGGATGGGTACCACACAGTATTACTTTAAAGCGTCTGCGTTTGCTCACCGAACCTCACCAAACCCCTCAGCCCCAAGAGTGTCCACCCTTATGTCTCAATCAGCTGCGTGTCTAGATATGGTCAATCCAGGTGGCATCACAGCGCCTGAACGAATTTTGTAAGAATTTCTCTCCCTTTCACTGTCTTTGTTTCACGGGTTTTTAAAATTAATTGAGTTTTATAATGGGGTTTAGCTGCTTTTCACTGCTGTGTTTATGCAGCTTTACACCCACTTGACTCACTTACAGAGAGATATCAATACATAGGTTTTAAGATTCTTACTAGTCAGATATACTCTTGGGCGGTGAATAGGGGGTGTTGAGTCCAGTTCCCTGAGCAAGGAGTAGGTCTTGTCTATTACGTATTGGGTTTATGGAACGGTATCTGAGCTAATTTGAAACCCTTGTTTTATGCATCACCCCACCTCACCTTTCCCGTTAGGCAGCCATAGTGTGTTTTCTAACCGTATGACTCTGTTCTGTTTTGTAATTCAGTTCAAGGGTAGCGGTTTTTACATTCCCTCTATAAGTGATATCTTATGATAAGTGTCTTTTTCTGTGTGACTTATTTGACTTAGAATCGTCGTACCTAAATCCACTCATCATGCTGCTACTAGCCTTATGACGTTGATTTAATGGCTGAGTGATATTCCATTGTACATAAGGACCACAACTTCTTTATCCATTTTTCTCTTTCCTGGGATATTTAAGGTGTAACGAAGTGGAGGTTCTTGTCAACAGAGCAGCCCTAAACTTTGGGGTGCTTGTATCTTGCTGATTTTTAGTTTTCCCAATTTATACGCCCATGAGTGGAAGTGCCCTATGCTCTCTAAGCTGAGTTTTGTAAATGTTTCAGGACACACCGTACACTTCTCCAGAGTGGCTGTTGGCAATTTACATCCCGCCCATCAGCGTAGCAAGGCTCCCGTTTCTCCGTGGCCTGTCCTGCATTTCTGGTTTTGACACTTTATTCAGCATGGCCCTTTTGACCGATGGGAAGCGAGACTTCTTTGTAGCGCTGATTTGCCTTTCCAGGTTGCTTGGTTGGCCAAAAAGGGCGTATGCGTTTTATCCTGAATATATTCAGGAAAAAACCCATACGCCCTTTTTGGCCAAGGGCATCATTGTCGAGGTTTTGCCGCTTTTCCTGTGCTTTAAAGGCGATTCGAATCTGCCTCTTGAAATCTGTTTCCTGCAATTCTGCCTTGCTTTCAAATCCTCTTTGTTGCCTTCCCTCAATATATTTGTAGACGAGAGTTATCATTTATAAGTCTGCAGGTTTGTGAATTGCAGTGCCCCTGAGCTCCATTTTTCAACTCGCTCTCTTGGGAGATGGCCGCAAAAGCGCAGGATTGCTTTAGGCCCTATTCTGCTTCCGGGCGGCAGACTGAGCCTGTGGTTAATTCTTCTTCCTGATGGGAAAATAGAGTGATCTGTGCCTGTCCCAACACCTAGAGCTAGTCTCTCATTGGTTCCCCCTCTTCCCGTTCACCCTCAGGACAAATTGCCACCTGTATGGAACAGGAGGTTAAAGGTGCTGATTCTCCAAGGAGGGAGATTGCTAGTAAAGCGGCTGGAATGGCGAACCCGAGCACAAGGAGATGAGAAATGAGGTGCGTTTTAGAAACCTTTCCCGATCACTCGGTGGACCATCTTCTAGGTTTCTCATGCATGTTTTTGATGTAGGAAGATGCCCTTGAACCTGGAGATTTGGGACCCTTGGGATGGGTACCACGCAGTATTACTTTAAAGCGTCTGCGTTTGCTCACCCAACCTCACCAAACCTCTCAGCCCCAAGAGTGTCCACCCTGATGTCTCAATCAGCTGCAGGTCTAGATATGGTCAATCCAGGAGGCATCACAGCGCCTGAACGAATTTTGTAAGAATTTCTCTCCCTTTCACTGTCTTTGTTTCACGGGTTTTTAAAATTAATTTATTTTTATAATGGGGTTTAGCTGCTTTTCACTGCTGTGTTTATGCAGCTTTACACCCACTTGACTCACTTACAGAGAGATATCAATACATAGGTTTTAAGATTCTTACTAGTCAGGTATACTCTTGGGCGGTGAATAGGGGGTGTTGAGTCCAGTTCCCTGAGCAAGGAGTAGGCCTTGTCTATTACGTATTGGGTGTATGGAACGGTATCTGAGCTAATTTGAAACCCTTGTTTTATGCATCACCCCACCTCACCTTTCCCGTTAGGCAGCCATAGTGTGTTTTCTAACCGTGTGACTCTGTTCTGTTTTGTAATTCAGTTTAAGTGTAGCGGTTTTTACATTCCCTCTATAGGTGATATCTTATGATAAGTGTCTTTTTCTGTGTGACTTATTTGACTTAGAATCGTCGTACCTAAATCCACTCATCATGCTGCTATTAGCCTTATGACGTTGATTTCATGGCTGAGTGATATTCCATTGTACATAAGGACCACAACTTCTTTATCCATTTTTCTCTTTCCTGGGATATTTAAGGTGTAACGAAGTGGAGGTTCTTGTCAACAGAGCAGCCCTAAACTTTGGGGTGCTTGTGTCTTGCTGATTTTTAGTTTTCCCAATTTATACGCCCATGAGTGGAAGTGCCCTATGCTCTCTAAGCTGAGTTTTGTAAATGTTTCAGGACACACCGTACACTTCTCCAGAGTGGCTGTTGGCAATTTACATCCCGCCCATCAGCGTAGCAAGGCTCCCGTTTCTCCGTGGCCTGTCCTGCATTTCTGGTTTTGACACTTTATTCAGCATGGCCCTTTTGACCGATGGGAAGCGAAACTTCTTTGTAGCGCTGATTTGCCTTTCCAGGTTGCTTGGTTGGCCAAAAAGGGCGTATGCGTTTTTTCCTGAATATATTCAGGAAAAAACGCATACGCCCTTTTTGGCCAAGGGCATCATTGTCGAGGTTTTGCCGCTTTTCCTGTGCTTTAAAGGCGATTCGAATCTGCCTCCTGAAATCTGTTTCCTGCAATTCTGCCTTGCTTTCAAATCCTCTTTGTTGCCTTCCCTCAATATATTTGTAGACGAGAGTTATCATTTATAAGTCTGCAGGATTGTGAATTGCAGTGCCCCTGAGCTCCATTTTTCAACTCGCTGTCTTGGGAGCTGGCCGCAAAAGCGCAGGATTGCTTTAGGCCCTATTCTGCTTCCGGGCGGCAGACTGAGCCTGTGGTTAATTCTTCTTCCTGATGGGAAAATAGAGTGACCTGTGCCTGTCCCAACACCTAGAGCTAGTCTCTCATTGGTTCCCCGTCTTCCCGTTCATCCTCAGTTCAAATTGCCACCTGTATGGAACAGGAGGTTAAAGGTGCTGATTCTCCAAGGAGGGAGATTGCTAGTAAAGCGGCTGGAATGGCGAACCCGAGCACAAGGAGATGAGAAATGAGGTGCGTTTTAGAAACCTTTCCCGATCACTCGGTGGACCATCTTCTGGGTTTCTCATGCATGTTTTCGATGTAGGAAGATGCCCTTGAACCTGGAGATTTGGGACCCATGGGATGGGTACCACGCAGTATTACTTTAAAGCGTCTGCGTTTGCTCACCGAACCTCACCAAACCCCTCAGCCCCAAGAGTGTCCACCCTTATGTCTCAATCAGCTGCGGGTCTAGATATGGTCAATCCAGGTGGCATCACAGCGCCTGAACGAATTTTGTAAGAATTTCTCTCCCTTTCACTGTCTTTGTTTCACGGGTTTTTAAAATTAATTGAGTTTTATAATGGGGTTTAGCTGCTTTTCACTGCTATGTTTATGCAGCTTTACACCCACTTGACTCACTTACAGAGAGATATCAATACATAGGTTTTAAGATTCTTACTAGTCAGATATACTCTTGGGCGGTGAATAGGGGGTGTTGAGTCCAGTTCCCTGAGCAAGGAGTAGGTCTTGTCTATTACATATTGGGTTTATGGAACGGTATCTGAGCTAATTTGAAACCCTTGTTTTATGCATCACCCCACCCCACCTTTCCCGTTAGGCAGCCATAGTGTGTTTTCTAACCGTGTGACTCTGTTCTGTTTTGTAATTCAGTTCAAGGTTAGCGTTTTTTACATTCCCTCTGTAGGTGATATCTTATGATAAGTGTCTTTTTCTGTGTGACTTATTTGACTTAGAATCGTCGTACCTAAATCCACTCATCATGCTGCTACTAGCCTTATGACGTTGATTTCATGGCTGAGTGATATTCCATTGTACATAAGGACCACAACTTCTTTATCCATTTTTCTCTTTCCTGGGATATTTAAGGTGTAACGAAGTGGAGGTTCTTGTCAACAGAGCAGCCCTAAACTTTGGGGTGCTTGTGTCTTGCTGATTTTTAGTTTTCCCAATTTATACGCCCATGAGTGGAAGTGCCCTATGCTCTCTAAGCTGAGTTTTGTAAATGTTTCAGGACACACCGTACACTTCTCCAGAGTGGCTGTTGGCAATTTACATCCCGCCTATCAGCGTAGCAAGGCTTCCGTTTCTCCGTGGCCTGTCCTGCATTTCTGGTTTTGACACTTTATTCAGCATGGCCCTTTTGACCGATGGGAAGCGAGACTTCTTTGTAGCGCTGATTTGCCTTTCCAGGTTGCTTGGTTGGCAAAAAAGGGCGTATGCGTTTTTTCCTGAATATATTCAGAAAAAAACGCATACGCCCTTTTTGGCCAAGGGCATCATTGTCGAGGTTTTGCCGCTTTTCCTGTGCTTTAAAGGCGATTCGAATCTGCCTCCTGAAATCTCTTTCCTGCAATTCTGCCTTGCTTTCAAATCCTCTTTGTTGCCTTCCCTCAATATATTTGTAGAAGAGAGTTATCATTTATAAGTCTGCAGGTTTGTGAATTGCAGTGCCCCTGAGCTCCATTTTTCAACTCGCTCTCTTGGGAGCTGGCCGCAAAAGCGCAGGATTCCTTTAGGCCCTATTCTGCTTCCGGGCGGCAGACTGAGCCTGTGGTTAATTCTTCTTCCTGATGGGAAAATAGAGTGACCTGTGCCTGTCCCAACACCTAGAGCTAGTCTCTCATTGGTTCCCCCTCTTCCCGTTCACCCTCAGGACAAATTGCAACTTGTATGGAACAGGAGGTTAAAGGTGCTGATTCTCCAAGGAGGGAGATTGCTAGTAAAGCGGCTGGAATGGCGAACCCGAGCACAAGGAGATGAGAAATGAGGTGCGTTTTATAAACCTTTCCCGATCACTCGGTGGACCATCTTCTGGGTTTCTCATGCATGTTTTCGATGTAGGAAGATGCCCTTGAACCTGGAGATTTGGGACCCATGGGATGGGTACCACGCAGTATTACTTTAAAGTGTCTGCGTTTGCTCACCCAACCTCACCAAACCTCTCAGCCCCAAGAGTGTCCACCCTTATGTCTCAATCAGCTGCCGGTCTAGATATGGTCAATTCAGGTGGCATCACAGGGCCTGAACGAATTTTGTAAGAATTTCTCTCCCTTTCACTGTCTTTGTTTCACGGGTTTTTAAAATTAATTGAGTTTTATAATGGGGTTTAGCTGCTTTTCACTGCTGTGTTTATGCAGCTTTACACCCACTTGACTCACTTACAGAGAGATATCATTACATAGGTTTTAAGATTGTTACTAGTCAGATATACTCTTGGGCGGTGAATAGGGGGTGTTGAGTCCAGTTCCCTGAGCAAGGAGTAGGTCTTGTCTATTACGTATTGGGTTTATGGAACGGTATCTGAGCTAATTTGAAACCCTTGTTTTATGCATCACCCCACCTCACCTTTCCCGTTAGGCAGCCATAGTGTGTTTTCTAACCGTGTGACTCTGTTCTGTTTTGTAATTCAGTTCAAGGGTAGCGGTTTTTACATTCCCTCTATAGGTGATATCTTATGATAAGTGTCTTTTTCTGTGTGACTTATTTGACTTAGAATCGTCGTACCTAAATCCACTCATCATGCTGCTACTAGCCTTATGACGTTGATTTCATGGCTGAGTGATATTCCATTGTACATAAGGACCACAACTTCTTTATCCATTTTTTCTCTTTCCTGGGATATTTAAGGTGTAACAAAGTGGAGGTTCTTGTCAACAGAGCAGCCCTAAACTTTGGGGTGCTTGTGTCTTGCTGATTTTTAGTTTTCCCAATTTATACGCCCATGAGTGGAAGTGCCCTATGCTCTCTAAGCTGAGTTTTGTAAATGTTTCAGGACACACCGTACACTTCTCCAGAGTGGCTGTTGGCAATTTACATCCCACCCATCAGCGTAGCAAGGCTCCCGTTTCTCCGTGGCCTGTCCTGCATTTCTGGTTTTGACACTTTATTCAGCATGGCCCTTTTGACCGATGGGAAGCGAGACTTCTTTGTAGCGCTGATTTGCCTTTCCAGGTTGCTTGGTTGGCCAAAAAGGGCGTATGCGTTTTTTCCTGAATATATTCAGGAAAAAACGCATACGCCCTTTTTGGCCAAGGGCATCATTGTCGAGGTTTTGCCGCTTTTCCTGTGCTTTAAAGGCGATTCGAATCTGCCTCCTGAAATCTGTTTCCTGCAATTCTGCCTTGCTTTCAAATCCTCTTTGTTGCCTTCCCTCAATATATTTGTAGACGAGAGTTATCATTTATAAGTCTGCAGGTTTGTGAATTGCAGTGCCCCTGAGCTCCATTTTTCAACTCGCTCTCTTGGGAGCTGGCCGCAAAAGCGCAGGATTGCTTTAGGCCCTATTCTGCTTCCGGGCGGCAGACTGAGCCTGTGGTTAATTCTTCTTCCTGATGGGAAAATAGAGTGACCTGTGCCTGTCCCAACACCTAGAGCTAGTCTCTCATTGGTTCCCCCTCTTCCCGTTCACCCTCAGGACAAATTGCAACCTGTATGGAACAGGAGGTTAAAGGTGCTGATTCTCCAAGGAGGGAGATTTCTAGTAAAGCGGCTGGAATGGCGAACCCGAGCACAAGGAGATGAGAAATGAGGTGCGTTTTAGAAACCTTTCCCGATCACTCGGTGGACCATCTTCTGGGTTTCTCATGCATGTTTTCGATGTAGGAAGATGCCCTTGAACCTGGAGATTTGGGACCCATGGGATGGGTACCACGCAGTATTACTTTAAAGCGTCTGCGTTTGCTCACCCAACCTCACCAAACCTCTCAGCCCCAAGACTGTCCACCCTTATGTCTCAATCAGGTGCAGGTCTAAATATGGTCAATCCAGGTGGCATCACAGCCCCTGAACGAATTTTGTAAGAATTTCTCTCTCTTTCACTGTCTTTGTTTCACGGGTTTTTAAAATTAATTGAGTTTTATAATGGGGTTTAGCTGCTTTTCACTGCTGTGTTTATGCAGCTTTACACCCACTTGACTCACTTACAGAGAGATATCAATACATAGGTTTTAAGATTCTTACTAGTCAGATATACTCTTGGGCGGTGAATAAGGGGTGTTGAGTCCAGTTCCCTGAGTAAGGAGTAGGTCTTGTCTATTACATATTGGGTTTATGGAACGGTATCTGAGCTAATTTGAAACCCTTGCTTTATGCATCACCCCACCTCACCTTTCCCGTTAGGCAGCCATAGTGTGTTTTCTAACCGTGTGACTCTGTTCTGTTTTGTAATTCAGTTCAAGGGTAGCGGTTTTTACATTCCCTCTATAAGTGATATCTTATGATAAGTGTCTTTTTCTGTGTGACTTATTTCACTTAGAATCGTCGTACCTAAATCCACTCATCATGCTGCTACTAGCCTTATGACGTTGATTTCATGGCTGAGTGATATTCCATTGTACATAAGGACCACAACTTCTTTATCCATTTTTCTCTTTCCTGGGATATTTAAGGTGTAACGAAGTGGAGGTTCTTGTCAACAGAGCAGCCCTAAACTTTGGGGTGCTTGTGTCTTGCTGATTTTTAGTTTTCCCAATTTATACGCCCATGAGTGGAAGTGCCCTATGCTCTCTAAGCTGAGTTTTGTAAATGTTTCAGGACACACCGTACACTTCTCCAGAGTGGCTGTTGGCAATTTACATCCCACCCATCAGCGTAGCAAGGCTCCCGTTTCTCCGTGGCCTGTCCTGCATTTCTGGTTTTGACACTTTATTCAGCATGGCCCATTTGACCGATGGGAAGCGAGACTTCTTTGTAGCGCTGATTTGCCTTTCCAGGTTGCTTGCTTGGCCAAAAAGGGCGTATGCGTTTTTTCCTGAATATATTCAGGAAAAAACGCATACGCCCTTTTTGGCCAAGGGCATCATTGTCGAGGTTTTGCCGCTTTTCCTGTGCTTTAAAGGCGATTCGAATCTGCCTCCTGAAATCTGTTTCCTGCAATTCTGCCTTGCTTTCAAATCCTCTTGGTTGCCTTCCCTCAATATATTTGTAGACGAGAGTTATCATTTATAAGTCTGCAGGTTTGTGAATTGCAGTGCCCCTGAGCTCCATTTTTCAACTCGCTCTCTTGGGAGCTGGCCGCAAAAGCGCAGGATTGCTTTAGGCCCTATTCTGCTTCCGGGCGGCAGACTGAGCCTGTGGTTAATTCTTCTTCCTGATGGGAAAATAGAGTGACCTGTGCCTGTCCCAACACCTAGAGCTAGTCTCTCATTGGTTCCCCGTCTTCCCGTTCATCCTCAGTTCAAATTGCCACCTGTATGGAACAGGAGGTTAAAGGTGCTGATTCTCCAAGGAGGGAGATTGCTAGTAAAGCGGCTGGAATGGCGAACCCGAGCACAAGGAGATGAGAAATGAGGTGCGTTTTAGAAACCTTTCCCGATCACTCGGTGGACCATCTTCTGGGTTTCTCATGCATGTTTTCGATGTAGGAAGATGCCCTTGAACCTGGAGATTTGGGACCCATGGGATGGGTACCACGCAGTATTACTTTAAAGCGTCTGCGTTTGCTCACCGAACCTCACCAAACCCCTCAGCCCCAAGAGTGTCCACCCTTATGTCTCAATCAGCTGCGGGTCTAGATATGGTCAATCCAGGTGGCATCACAGCGCCTGAACGAATTTTGTAAGAATTTCTCTCCCTTTCACTGTCTTTGTTTCACGGGTTTTTAAAATTAATTGAGTTTTATAATGGGGTTTAGCTGCTTTTCACTGCTGTGTTTATGCAGCTTTACACCCACTTGACTCCCTTACAGAGAGATATCAATACATAGGTTTTAAGATTCTTACTAGTCAGATATACTCTTGGGCGGTGAATAGGGGGTGTTGAGTCCAGTTCCCTGAGCAAGGAGTAGGTCTTGTCTATTACGTATTGGGTTTATGGAACGGTATCTGAGCTAATTTGAAACCCTTGTTTTATGCATCACCCCACCTCACCTTTCCCGTTAGGCTGCCATAGTGTGTTTTCTAACCGTGTGACTCTGTTCTGTTTTGTAATTCAGTTCAAGGGTAGCGGTTTTTACATTCCCTCTATAAGTGATATCCTATGATAAGTGTCTTTTTCTGTGTGACTTATTTGACTTAGAATCGTCGTACCTAAATCACCTCATCATGCTGCTACTAGCCTTATGACGTTGATTTCATGGCTGAGTGATATTCCATTGTACATAAGGACCACAACTTCTTTATCCATTTTTCTCTTTCCTGGGATATTTAAGGTGTAACGAAGTGGAGGTTCTTGTCAACAGAGCAACCCTAAGCTTTGGGGTGCTTGTGTCTTGCTGATTTTTAGTTTTCCCAATTTATACGCCCATGAGTGGAAGTGCCCTATGCTCTCTAAGCTGAGTTTTGTAAATGTTTCAGGACACACCGTACACTTCTCCAGAGTGGCTGTTGGCAATTTACATCCCGCCCATCAGCGTAGCAAGGCTCCCGTTTCTCCGTGGCCTGTCCTGCATTTCTGGTTTTGACACTTTATTCAGCATGGCCCTTTTGACCGATGGGAAGCGAGACTTCTTTGTAGCGCTGATTTGCCTTTCCAGGTTGCTTGGTTGGCCAAAAAGGGCGTATGCGTTTTTTCCTGAATATATTCAGGAAAAAACGCATACGCCCTTTTTGGCCAAGGGCATCATTGTCGAGGTTTTGCCGCTTTTCCTGTGCTTTAAAGGCGATTCGAATCTGCCTCCTGAAATCTGTTTCCTGCAATTCTGCCTTGCTTTCAAATCCTCTTTGTTGCCTTCCCTCAATATATTTGTAGACGAGAGTTATCATTTATAAGTCTGCAGGTTTGTGAATTGCAGTGCCCCTGAGCTCCATTTTTCAACTCGCTCTCTTGGGAGCTGGCCACAAAAGCGCAGGATTGCTTTAGGCCCTATTCTGCTTCCGGGCGGCAGACTGAGCCTGTGGTTAATTCTTCTTCCTGATGGGAAAATAGAGTGACCTGTGCCTGTCCCAACACCTAGAGCTAGTCTCTCATTGGTTCCCCCTCTTCCCGTTCACCCTCAGGACAAATTGCAACCTGTATGGAACAGGAGGTTAAAGGTGCTGATTCTCCAAGGAGGGAGATTGCTAGTAAAGCGGCTGGAATGGCGAACCCGAGCACAAGGAGATGAGAAATGAGGTGCGTTTTAGAAACCTTTCCCGATCACTCGGTGGACCATCTTCTGGGTTTCTCATGCATGTTTTCGATGTAGGAAGATGCCCTTGAACCTGGAGATTTGGGACCCATGGGATGGGTACCACACAGTATTACTTTAAAGCGTCTGCGTTTGCTCACCGAACCTCACCAAACCCCTCAGCCCCAAGAGTGTCCACCCTTATGTCTCAATCAGCTGCGTGTCTAGATATGGTCAATCCAGGTGGCATCACAGCGCCTGAACGAATTTTGTAAGAATTTCTCTCCCTTTCACTGTCTTTGTTTCACGGGTTTTTAAAATTAATTGAGTTTTATAATGGGGTTTAGCTGCTTTTCACTGCTGTGTTTATGCAGCTTTACACCCACTTGACTCACTTACAGAGAGATATCAATACATAGGTTTTAAGATTCTTACTAGTCAGATATACTCTTGGGCGGTGAATAGGGGGTGTTGAGTCCAGTTCCCTGAGCAAGGAGTAGGTCTTGTCTATTACGTATTGGGTTTATGGAACGGTATCTGAGCTAATTTGAAACCCTTGTTTTATGCATCACCCCACCTCACCTTTCCCGTTAGGCTGCCATAGTGTGTTTTCTAACCGTGTGACTCTGTTCTGTTTTGTAATTGAGTTCAAGGGTAGCGGTTTTTACATTCCCTCTATAAGTGATATCTTATGATAAGTGTCTTTTTCTGTGTGAGTTATTTGACTTAGAATCGTCGTACCTAAATCCACTCATCATGCTGCTACTAGCCTTATGACGTTGATTTCATGGCTGAGTGATATTCCATTGTACATAAGGACCACAACTTCTTTATCCATTTTTCTCTTTCCTGGGATATTTAAGGTGTAACGAAGTGGAGGTTCTTGTCAACAGAGCAGCCCTAAACTTTGGGGTGCTTGTGTCTTGCTGATTTTTAGTTTTCCCAATTTATACGCCCATGAGTGGAAGTGCCCTATGCTCTCTAAGCTGAGTTTTGTAAATGTTTCAGGACACACCGTACACTTCTCCAGAGTGGCTGTTGGCAATTTACATCCCGCCCATCAGCGTAGCAAGGCTCCCGTTTCTCCGTGGCCTGTCCTGCATTTCTGGTTTTGACACTTTATTCAGCATGGCCCTTTTGACCGATGGGAAGCGAGACTTCTTTGTAGCGCTGATTTGCCTTTCCAGGTTGCTTAGTTGGCCAAAAAGGGCGTATGCGTTTTATCCTGAATATATTCAGGAAAAAACCCATACGCCCTTTTTGGCCAAGGGCATCATTGTCGAGGTTTTGCCGCTTTTCCTGTGCTTTAAAGGCGATTCGAATCTGCCCCTTGAAATCTGTTTCCTGCAATTCTGCCTTGCTTTCAAATCCTCTTTGTTGCCTTCCCTCAATATATTTGTAGACTAGAGTTATCATTTATAAGTCTGCAGGTTTGTGAATTGCAGTGCCCCTGAGCTCCATTTTTCAACTCGCTCTCTTGGGAGATGGCCGCAAAAGCGCAGGATTGCTTTAGGCCCTATTCTGCTTCCGGGCGGCAGACTGAGCCTGTGGTTAATTCTTCTTCCTGATGGGAAAAAAGAGTGATCTGTGCCTGTCCCAACACCTAGAGCTAGTCTCTCATTGGTTCCCCCTCTTCCCGTTCACCCTCAGGACAAATTGCAACCTGTATGGAACAGGAGGTTAAAGGTGCTGATTCTCCAAGGAGGGAGATTGCTAGTAAAGCGGCTGGAATGGCGAACCCGAGCACAAGGAGATGAGAAATGAGGTGCGTTTTAGAAACCTTTCCCGATCACTCGGTGGACCATCTTCTGGGTTTCTCATGCATGTTTTCGATGTAGGAAGATGCCCTTGAACCTGGAGATTTGGGACCCTTGGGATGGGTACCACGCAGTATTACTTTAAAGCGTCTGCGTTTGCTCACCCAACCTCACCAAACCTCTCAGCCCCAAGAGTGTCCACCCTTATGTCTCAATCAGCTGCAGGTCTAGATATGGTCAATCCAGGAGGCATCACAGCGCCTGAACCAATTTTGTAAGAATTTCTCTCCCTTTCACTGTCTTTGTTTCACGGGTTTTTAAAATTAATTTATTTTTATAATGGGGTTTAGCTGCTTTTCACTGCTGTGTTTATGCAGCTTTACACCCACTTGACTCACTTACAGAGAGATATCAATACATAGGTTTTAAGATTCTTACTAGTCAGGTATACTCTTGGGCGGTGAATAGGGGGTGTTGAGTCCAGTTCCCTGAGCAAGGAGTAGGTCTTGTCTATTATGTATTGGGTTTATGGAACGGTATCTGAGCTAATTTGAAACCCTTGTTTTATGCATCACCCCACCTCACCTTTCCCGTTAGGCAGCCATAGTGTGTTTTCTAACCGTGTGACTCTGTTCTGTTTTGTAATTCAGTTTAAGGGTAGCGGTTTTTACATTCCCGCTATAGGTGATATCTTATGATAAGTGTCTTTTTCTGTGTGACTTATTTGACTTAGAATCGTCGTACCTAAATCCACTCATCATGCTGCTACTAGCCTTATGACGTTGATTTCATGGCTGAGTGATATTCCATTGTACATAAGGACCACAACTTCTTTATCCATTTTTCTCTTTCCTGGGATATTTAAGGTGTAACGAAGTGGAGGTTCTTGTCAACAGAGCAGCCCTAAACTTTGGGGTGCTTGTGTCTTGCTGATTTTTAGTTTTCCCAATTTATACGCCCATGAGTGGAAGTGCCCTATGCTCTCTAAGCTGAGTTTTGTAAATGTTTCAGGACACACCGTACACTTCTCCAGAGTGGCTGTTGGCAATTTACATCCCGCCCATCAGCGTAGCAAGGCTCCCGTTTCTCCGTGGCCTGTCCTGCATTTCTGGTTTTGACACTTTATTCAGCATGGCCCTTTTGACCGATGGGAAGCGAAACTTCTTTGTAGCGCTGATTTGCCTTTCCAGGTTGCTTGGTTGGCCAAAAAGGGCGTATGCGTTTTTTCCTGAATATATTCAGGAAAAAACGCATACGCCCTTTTTGGCCAAGGGCATCATTGTCGAGGTTTTCCCGCTTTTCCTGTGCTTTAAAGGCGATTCGAATCTGCCTCCTGAAATCTGTTTCCTGCAATTCTGCCTTGCTTTCAAATCCTCTTTGTTGCCTTCCCTCAATATATTTGTAGACGAGAGTTATCATTTATAAGTCTGCAGGATTGTGAATTGCAGTGCCCCTGAGCTCCATTTTTCAACTCGCTGTCTTGGGAGCTGGCCGCAAAAGCGCAGGATTGCTTTAGGCCCTATTCTGCTTCCGGGCGGCAGACTGAGCCTGTGGTTAATTCTTCTTCCTGATGGGAAAATAGAGTGACCTGTGCCTGTCCCAACACCTAGAGCTAGTCTCTCATTGGTTCCCCGTCTTCCCGTTCATCCTCAGTTCAAATTGCCACCTGTATGGAACAGGAGGTTAAAGGTGCTGATTCTCCAAGGAGGGAGATTGCTAGTAAAGCGGCTGGAATGGCGAACCCGAGCACAAGGAGATGAGAAATGAGGTGCGTTTTAGAAACCTTTCCCGATCACTCGGTGGACCATCTTCTGGGTTTCTCATGCATGTTTTCGATGTAGGAAGATGCCCTTGAACCTGGAGATTTGGGACCCATGGGATGGGTACCACACAGTATTACTTTAAAGCGTCTGCGTTTGCTCACCGAACCTCACCAAACCCCTCAGCCCCAAGAGTGTCCACCCTTATGTCTCAATCAGCTGCGGGTCTAGATATGGTCAATCCAGGTGGCATCACAGCGCCTGAACGAATTTTGTAAGAATTTCTCTCCCTTTCACTGTCTTTGTTTCACGGGTTTTTAAAATTAATTGAGTTTTATAATGGGGTTTAGCTGCTTTTCACTGCTATGTTTATGCAGCTTTACACCCACTTGACTCACTTACAGAGAGATATCAATACATAGGTTTTAAGATTCTTACTAGTCAGATATACTCTTGGGCGGTGAATAGGGGGTGTTGAGTCCAGTTCCCTGAGCAAGGAGTAGGTCTTGTCTATTACATATTGGGTTTATGGAACGGTATCTGAGCTAATTTGAAACCCTTGTTTTATGCATCACCCCACCTCACCTTTCCCGTTAGGCAGCCATAGTGTGTTTTCTAACCGTGTGACTCTGTTCTGTTTTGTAATTCAGTTCAAGGTTAGCGTTTTTTACATTCCCTCTATAGGTGATATCTTATGATAAGTGTCTTTTTCTGTGTGACTTATTTGACTTAGAATCGTCGTACCTAAATCCACTCATCATGCTGCTACTAGCCTTATGACGTTGATTTCATGGCTGAGTGATATTCCATTGTACATAAGGACCACAACTTCTTTATCCATTTTTCTCTTTCCTGGGATATTTAAGGTGTAACGAAGTGGAGGTTCTTGTCAACAGAGCAGCCCTAAACTTTGGGGTGCTTGTGTCTTGCTGATTTTTAGTTTTCCCAATTTATACGCCCATGAGTGGAAGTGCCCTATGCTCTCTAAGCTGAGTTTTGTAAATGTTTCAGGACACACCGTACACTTCTCCAGAGTGGCTGTTGGCAATTTACATCCCGCCCATCAGCGTAGCAAGGCTTCCGTTTCTCCGTGGCCTGTCCTGCATTTCTGGTTTTGACACTTTATTCAGCATGGCCCTTTTGACCGATGGGAAGTGAGACTTCTTTGTAGCGCTGATTTGCCTTTCCAGGTTGCTTGGTTGGCCAAAAAGGGCGTATGCGTTTTTTCCTGAATATATTCAGGAAAAAACGCATACGCCCTTTTTGGCCAAGGGCATCATTGTCGAGGTTTTGCCGCTTTTCCTGTGCTTTAAAGGCGATTCGAATCTGCCTCCTGAAATCTGTTTCCTGCAATTCTGCCTTGCTTTCAAATCCTCTTTGTTGCCTTCCCTCAATATATTTGTAGACGAGAGTTATCATTTATAAGTCTGCAGGTTTGTGAATTGCAGTGCCCCTGAGCTCCATTTTTCAACTCGCTCTCTTGGGAGCTGGCCGCAAAAGCGCAGGATTGCTTTAGGCCCTATTCTGCTTCCGGGCGGCAGACTGAGCCTGTGGTTAATTCTTCTTCCTGATGGGAAAATAGAGTGACCTGTGCCTGTCCCAACACCTAGAGCTAGTCTCTCATTGGTTCCCCCTCTTCCCGTTCACCCTCAGGACAAATTGCAACTTGTATGGAACAGGAGGTTAAAGGTGCTGATTCTCCAAGGAGGGAGATTGCTAGTAAAGCGGCTGGAATGGCGAACCCGAGCACAAGGAGATGAGAAATGAGGTGCGTTTTATAAACCTTTCCCGATCACTCGGTGGACCATCTTCTGGGTTTCTCATGCATGTTTTCGATGTAGGAAGATGCCCTTGAACCTGGAGATTTGGGACCCATGGGATGGGTACCACGCAGTATTACTTTAAGGCGTCTGCGTTTGCTCACCCAACCTCACCAAACCTCTCAGCCCCAAGAGTGTCCACCCTTATGTCTCAATCAGCTGCCGGTCTAGATATGGTCAATCCAGGTGGCATCACAGGGCCTGAACGAATTTTGTAAGAATTTCTCTCCCTTTCACTGTCTTTGTTTCACGGGTTTTTAAAATTAATTGAGTTTTATAATGGGGTTTAGCTGCTTTTCACTGCTGTGTTTATGCAGCTTTACACCCACTTGACTCCCTTACAGAGAGATATCAATACATAGGTTTTAAGATTCTTACTAGTCAGATATACTCTTGGGCGGTGAATAGGGGGTGTTGAGTCCAGTTCCCTGAGCAAGGAGTAGGTCTTGTCTATTACGTATTGGGTTTATGGAACGGTATCTGAGCTAATTTGAAACCCTTGTTTTATGCATCACCCCACCTCACCTTTCCCGTTAGGCTGCCATAGTGTGTTTTCTAACCGTGTGACTCTGTTCTGTTTTGTAATTCAGTTCAAGGGTAGCGGTTTTTACATTCCCTCTATAAGTGATATCCTATGATAAGTGTCTTTTTCTGTGTGACTTATTTGACTTAGAATCGTCGTACCTAAATCACCTCATCATGCTGCTACTAGCCTTATGACGTTGATTTCATGGCTGAGTGATATTCCATTGTACATAAGGACCACAACTTCTTTATCCATTTTTCTCTTTCCTGGGATATTTAAGGTGTAACGAAGTGGAGGTTCTTGTCAACAGAGCAACCCTAAGCTTTGGGGTGCTTGTGTCTTGCTGATTTTTAGTTTTCCCAATTTATACGCCCATGAGTGGAAGTGCCCTATGCTCTCTAAGCTGAGTTTTGTAAATGTTTCAGGACACACCGTACACTTCTCCAGAGTGGCTGTTGGCAATTTACATCCCGCCCATCAGCGTAGCAAGGCTCCCGTTTCTCCGTGGCCTGTCCTGCATTTCTGGTTTTGACACTTTATTCAGCATGGCCCTTTTGACCGATGGGAAGCGAGACTTCTTTGTAGCGCTGATTTGCCTTTCCAGGTTGCTTGGTTGGCCAAAAAGGGCGTATGCGTTTTTTCCTGAATATATTCAGGAAAAAACGCATACGCCCTTTTTGGCCAAGGGCATCATTGTCGAGGTTTTGCCGCTTTTCCTGTGCTTTAAAGGCGATTCGAATCTGCCTCCTGAAATCTGTTTCCTGCAATTCTGCCTTGCTTTCAAATCCTCTTTGTTGCCTTCCCTCAATATATTTGTAGACGAGAGTTATCATTTATAAGTCTGCAGGTTTGTGAATTGCAGTGCCCCTGAGCTCCATTTTTCAACTCGCTCTCTTGGGAGCTGGCCACAAAAGCGCAGGATTGCTTTAGGCCCTATTCTGCTTCCGGGCGGCAGACTGAGCCTGTGGTTAATTCTTCTTCCTGATGGGAAAATAGAGTGACCTGTGCCTGTCCCAACACCTAGAGCTAGTCTCTCATTGGTTCCCCCTCTTCCCGTTCACCCTCAGGACAAATTGCAACCTGTATGGAACAGGAGGTTAAAGGTGCTGATTCTCCAAGGAGGGAGATTGCTAGTAAAGCGGCTGGAATGGCGAACCCGAGCACAAGGAGATGAGAAATGAGGTGCGTTTTAGAAACCTTTCCCGATCACTCGGTGGACCATCTTCTGGGTTTCTCATGCATGTTTTCGATGTAGGAAGATGCCCTTGAACCTGGAGATTTGGGACCCATGGGATGGGTACCACACAGTATTACTTTAAAGCGTCTGCGTTTGCTCACCGAACCTCACCAAACCCCTCAGCCCCAAGAGTGTCCACCCTTATGTCTCAATCAGCTGCGTGTCTAGATATGGTCAATCCAGGTGGCATCACAGCGCCTGAACGAATTTTGTAAGAATTTCTCTCCCTTTCACTGTCTTTGTTTCACGGGTTTTTAAAATTAATTGAGTTTTATAATGGGGTTTAGCTGCTTTTCACTGCTGTGTTTATGCAGCTTTACACCCACTTGACTCACTTACAGAGAGATATCAATACATAGGTTTTAAGATTCTTACTAGTCAGATATACTCTTGGGCGGTGAATAGGGGGTGTTGAGTCCAGTTCCCTGAGCAAGGAGTAGGTCTTGTCTATTACGTATTGGGTTTATGGAACGGTATCTGAGCTAATTTGAAACCCTTGTTTTATGCATCACCCCACCTCACCTTTCCCGTTAGGCTGCCATAGTGTGTTTTCTAACCGTGTGACTCTGTTCTGTTTTGTAATTGAGTTCAAGGGTAGCGGTTTTTACATTCCCTCTATAAGTGATATCTTATGATAAGTGTCTTTTTCTGTGTGAGTTATTTGACTTAGAATCGTCGTACCTAAATCCACTCATCATGCTGCTACTAGCCTTATGACGTTGATTTCATGGCTGAGTGATATTCCATTGTACATAAGGACCACAACTTCTTTATCCATTTTTCTCTTTCCTGGGATATTTAAGGTGTAACGAAGTGGAGGTTCTTGTCAACAGAGCAGCCCTAAGCTTTGGGGTGCTTGTGTCTTGCTGATTTTTAGTTTTCCCAATTTATACGCCCATGAGTGGAAGTGCCCTATGCTCTCTAAGCTGAGTTTTGTAAATGTTTCAGGACACACCGTACACTTCTCCAGAGTGGCTGTTGGCAATTTACATCCCGCCCATCAGCGTAGCAAGGCTCCCGTTTCTCCGTGGCCTGTCCTGCATTTCTGGTTTTGACACTTTATTCAGCATGGCCCTTTTGACCGATGGGAAGCGAGACTTCTTTGTAGCGCTGATTTGCCTTTCCAGGTTGCTTGGTTGGCCAAAAAGGGCGTATGCGTTTTTTCCTGAATATATTCAGGAAAAAACGCATACGCCCTTTTTGGCCAAGGGCATCATTGTCGAGGTTTTGCCGCTTTTCCTGTGCTTTAAAGGCGATTCGAATCTGCCTCCTGAAATCTGTTTCCTGCAATTCTGCCTTGCTTTCAAATCCTCTTTGTTGCCTTCCCTCAATATATTTGTAGACGAGAGTTATCATTTATAAGTCTGCAGGTTTGTGAATTGCAGTGCCCCTGAGCTCCATTTTTCAACTCGCTCTCTTGGGAGCTGGCCACAAAAGCGCAGGATTGCTTTAGGCCCTATTCTGCTTCCGGGCGGCAGACTGAGCCTGTGGTTAATTCTTCTTCCTGATGGGAAAATAGAGTGACCTGTGCCTGTCCCAACACCTAGAGCTAGTCTCTCATTGGTTCCCCCTCTTCCCGTTCACCCTCAGGACAAATTGCAACCTGTATGGAACAGGAGGTTAAAGGTGCTGATTCTCCAAGGAGGGAGATTGCTAGTAAAGCGGCTGGAATGGCGAACCCGAGCACAAGGAGATGAGAAATGAGGTGCGTTTTAGAAACCTTTCCCGATCACTCGGTGGACCATCTTCTGGGTTTCTCATGCATGTTTTCGATGTAGGAAGATGCCCTTGAACCTGGAGATTTGGGACCCATGGGATGGGTACCACACAGTATTACTTTAAAGCGTCTGCGTTTGCTCACCGAACCTCACCAAACCCCTCAGCCCCAAGAGTGTCCACCCTTATGTCTCAATCAGCTGCGTGTCTAGATATGGTCAATCCAGGTGGCATCACAGCGCCTGAACGAATTTTGTAAGAATTTCTCTCCCTTTCACTGTCTTTGTTTCACGGGTTTTTAAAATTAATTGAGTTTTATAATGGGGTTTAGCTGCTTTTCACTGCTGTGTTTATGCAGCTTTACACCCACTTGACTCACTTACAGAGAGATATCAATACATAGGTTTTAAGATTCTTACTAGTCAGATATACTCTTGGGCGGTGAATAGGGGGTGTTGAGTCCAGTTCCCTGAGCAAGGAGTAGGTCTTGTCTATTACGTATTGGGTTTATGGAACGGTATCTGAGCTAATTTGAAACCCTTGTTTTATGCATCACCCCACCTCACCTTTCCCGTTAGGCTGCCATAGTGTGATTTCTAACCGTGTGACTCTGTTCTGTTTTGTAATTGAGTTCAAGGGTAGCGGTTTTTACATTCCCTCTATAAGTGATATCTTATGATAAGTGTCTTTTTCTGTGTGAGTTATTTGACTTAGAATCGTCGTACCTAAATCCACTCATCATGCTGCTACTAGCCTTATGACGTTGATTTCATGGCTGAGTGATATTCCATTGTACATAAGGACCACAACTTCTTTATCCATTTTTCTCTTTCCTGGGATATTTAAGGTGTAACGAAGTGGAGGTTCTTGTCAACAGAGCAGCCCTAAACTTTGGGGTGCTTGTGTCTTGCTGATTTTTAGTTTTCCCAATTTATACGCCCATGAGTGGAAGTGCCCTATGCTCTCTAAGCTGAGTTTTGTAAATGTTTCAGGACACACCGTACACTTCTCCAGAGTGGCTGTTGGCAATTTACATCCCGCCCATCAGCGTAGCAAGGCTCCCGTTTCTCCGTGGCCTGTCCTGCATTTCTGGTTTTGACACTTTATTCAGCATGGCCCTTTTGACCGATGGGAAGCGAGACTTCTTTGTAGCGCTGATTTGCCTTTCCAGGTTGCTTGGTTGGCCAAAAAGGGCGTATGCGTTTTATCCTGAATATATTCAGGAAAAAACCCATACGCCCTTTTTGGCCAAGGGCATCATTGTCGAGGTTTTGCCGCTTTTCCTGTGCTTTAAAGGCGATTCGAATCTGCCTCTTGAAATCTGTTTCCTGCAATTCTGCCTTGCTTTCAAATCCTCTTTGTTGCCTTCCCTCAATATATTTGTAGACTAGAGTTATCATTTATAAGTCTGCAGGTTTGTGAATTGCAGTGCCCCTGAGCTCCATTTTTCAACTCGCTCTCTTGGGAGATGGCCGCAAAAGCGCAGGATTGCTTTAGGCCCTATTCTGCTTCCGGGCGGCAGACTGAGCCTGTGGTTAATTCTTCTTCCTGATGGGAAAATAGAGTGATCTGTGCCTGTCCCAACACCTAGAGCTAGTCTCTCATTGGTTCCCCCTCTTCCCGTTCACCCTCAGGACAAATTGCAACCTGTATGGAACAGGAGGTTAAAGGTGCTGATTCTCCAAGGAGGGAGATTGCTAGTAAAGCGGCTGGAATGGCGAACCCGAGCACAAGGAGATGAGAAATGAGGTGCGTTTTAGAAACCTTTCCCGATCACTCGGTGGACCATCTTCTGGGTTTCTCATGCATGTTTTCGATGTAGGAAGATGCCCTTTAACCTGGAGATTTGGGACCCTTGGGATGGGTACCACGCAGTATTACTTTAAAGCGTCTGCGTTTGCTCACCCAACCTCACCAAACCTCTCAGCCCCAAGAGTGTCCACCCTTATGTCTCAATCAGCTGCAGGTCTAGATATGGTCAATCCAGGAGGCATCACAGCGCCTGAACCAATTTTGTAAGAATTTCTCTCCCTTTCACTGTCTTTGTTTCACGGGTTTTTAAAATTAATTTATTTTTATAATGGGGTTTAGCTGCTTTTCACTGCTGTGTTTATGCAGCTTTACACCCACTTGACTCACTTACAGAGAGATATCAATACATAGGTTTTAAGATTCTTACTAGTCAGGTATACTCTTGGGCGGTGAATAGGGGGTGTTGAGTCCAGTTCCCTGAGCAAGGAGTAGGTCTTGTCTATTACGTATTGGGTTTATGGAACGGTATCTGAGCTAATTTGAAACCCTTGTTTTATGCATCACCCCACCTCACCTTTCCCGTTAGGCAGCCATAGTGTGTTTTCTAACCGTGTGACTCTGTTCTGTTTTGTAATTCAGTTTAAGGGTAGCGGTTTTTACATTCCCTCTATAGGTGATATCTTATGATAAGTGTCTTTTTCTGTGTGACTTATTTGACTTAGAATCGTCGTACCTAAATCCACTCATCATGCTGCTACTAGCCTTATGACGTTGATTTCATGGCTGAGTGATATTCCATTGTACATAAGGACCACAACTTCTTTATCCATTTTTCTCTTTCCTGGGATATTTAAGGTGTAACAAAGTGGAGGTTCTTGTCAACAGAGCAGCCCTAAACTTTGGGGTGCTTGTGTCTTGCTGATTTTTAGTTTTCCCAATTTATACGCCCATGAGTGGAAGTGCCCTATGCTCTCTAAGCTGAGTTTTGTAAATGTTTCAGGACACACCGTACACTTCTCCAGAGTGGCTGTTGGCAATTTACATCCCGCCCATCAGCGTAGCAAGGCTCCCGTTTCTCCATGGCCTGTCCTGCATTTCTGGTTTTGACACTTTATTCAGCATGGCCCTTTTGACCGATGGGAAGCGAAACTTCTTTGTAGCGCTGATTTGCCTTTCCAGGTTGCTTGGTTGGCCAAAAAGGGCGTATGCGTTTTTTCCTGAATATATTCAGGAAAAAACGCATACGCCCTTTTTGGCCAAGGGCATCATTGTCGAGGTTTTGCCGCTTTTCCTGTGCTTTAAAGGCGATTCGAATCTGCCTCCTGAAATCTGTTTCCTGCAATTCTGCCTTGCTTTCAAATCCTCTTTGTTGCCTTCCCTCAATATATTTGTAGACGAGAGTTATCATTTATAAGTTTGCAGGATTGTGAATTGCAGTGCCCCTGAGCTCCATTTTTCAACTCGCTGTCTTGGGAGCTGGCCGCAAAAGCGCAGGATTGCTTTAGGCCCTATTCTGCTTCCGGGCGACAGACTGAGCCTGTGGTTAATTCTTCTTCCTGATGGGAAAATAGAGTGACCTGTGCCTGTCCCAACACCTAGAGCTAGTCTCTCATTGGTTCCCCGTCTTCCCGTTCATCCTCAGTTCAAATTGCCACCTGTATGGAACAGGAGGTTAAAGGTGCTGATTCTCCAAGGAGGGAGATTGCTAGTAAAGCGGCTGGAATGGCGAACCCGAGCACAAGGAGATGAGAAATGAGGTGCGTTTTAGAAACCTTTCCCGATCACTCGGTGGACCATCTTCTGGGTTTCTCATGCATGTTTTCGATGTAGGAAGATGCCCTTGAACCTGGAGATTTGGGACCCATGGGATGGGTACCACGCAGTATTACTTTAAAGCGTCTGCGTTTGCTCACCGAACCTCACCAAACCCCTCAGCCCCAAGAGTGTCCACCCTTATGTCTCAATCAGCTGCGGGTCTAGATATGGTCAATCCAGGTGGCATCACAGCGCCTGAACGAATTTTGTAAGAATTTCTCTCCCTTTCACTGTCTTTGTTTCACGGGTTTTTAAAATTAATTGAGTTTTATAATGGGGTTTAGCTGCTTTTCACTGCTATGTTTATGCAGCTTTACACCCACTTGACTCACTTACAGAGAGATATCAATACATAGGTTTTAAGATTCTTACTAGTCAGATATACTCTTGGGCGGTGAATAGGGGGTGTTGAGTCCAGTTCCCTGAGCAAGGAGTAGGTCTTGTCTATTACATATTGGGTTTATGGAACGGTATCTGAGCTAATTTGAAACCCTTGTTTTATGCATCACCCCACCTCACCTTTCCCGTTAGGCAGCCATAGTGTGTTTTCTAACCGTGTGACTCTGTTCTGTTTTGTAATTCAGTTCAAGGTTAGCGTTTTTTACATTCCCTCTATAGGTGATATCTTATGATAAGTGTCTTTTTCTGTGTGACTTATTTGACTTAGAATCGTCGTACCTAAATCCACTCATCATGCTGCTACTAGCCTTATGACGTTGATTTCATGGCTGAGTGATATTCCATTGTACATAAGGACCACAACTTCTTTATCCATTTTTCTCTTTCCTGGGATATTTAAGGTGTAACAAAGTGGAGGTTCTTGTCAACAGAGCAGCCCTAAACTTTGGGGTGCTTGTGTCTTGCTGATTTTTAGTTTTCCCAATTTATACGCCCATGAGTGGAAGTGCCCTATGCTCTCTAAGCTGAGTTTTGTAAATGTTTCAGGACACACCGTACACTTCTCCAGAGTGGCTGTTGGCAATTTACATCCCACCCATCAGCGTAGCAAGGCTCCCGTTTCTCCGTGGCCTGTCCTGCATTTCTGGTTTTGACACTTTATTCAGCATGGCCCTTTTGACCGATGGGAAGCGAGACTTCTTTGTAGCGCTGATTTGCCTTTCCAGGTTGCTTGGTTGGCCAAAAAGGGCGTATGCGTTTTTTCCTGAATATATTCAGGAAAAAACGCATACGCCCTTTTTGGCCAAGGGCATCATTGTCGAGGTTTTGCCGCTTTTCCTGTGCTTTAAAGGCGATTCGAATCTGCCTCCTGAAATCTGTTTCCTGCAATTCTGCCTTGCTTTCAAATCCTCTTTGTTGCCTTCCCTCAATATATTTGTAGACGAGAGTTATCATTTATAAGTCTGCAGGTTTGTGAATTGCAGTGCCCCTGAGCTCCATTTTTCAACTCGCTCTCTTGGGAGCTGGCCGCAAAAGCGCAGGATTGCTTTAGGCCCTATTCTGCTTCCGGGCGGCAGACTGAGCCTGTGGTTAATTCTTCTTCCTGATGGGAAAATAGAGTGACCTGTGCCTGTCCCAACACCTAGAGCTAGTCTCTCATTGGTTCCCCCTCTTCCCGTTCACCCTCAGGACAAATTGCAACCTGTATGGAACAGGAGGTTAAAGGTGCTGATTCTCCAAGGAGGGAGATTGCTAGTAAAGCGGCTGGAATGGCGAACCCGAGCACAAGGAGATGAGAAATGAGGTGCGTTTTAGAAACCTTTCCCGATCACTCGGTGGACCATCTTCTGGGTTTCTCATGCATGTTTTCGATGTAGGAAGATGCCCTTGAACCTGGAGATTTGGGACCCTTGGGATGGGTACCACGCAGTATTACTTTAAAGCGTCTGCGTTTGCTCACCCAACCTCACCAAACCTCTCAGCCCCAAGACTGTCCACCCTTATGTCTCAATCAGGTGCAGGTCTAAATATGGTCAATCCAGGTGGCATCACAGCCCCTGAACGAATTTTGTAAGAATTTCTCTCTCTTTCACTGTCTTTGTTTCACGGGTTTTTAAAATTAATTGAGTTTTATAATGGGGTTTAGCTGTTTTTCACTGCTGTGTTTATGCAGCTTTACACCCACTTGACTCACTTACAGAGAGATATAAATACATAAGTTTTAAGATTCTTACTAGTCAGATATATTCTTGGGCGGTGAATAGGGGGTGTTGAGTCCAGTTCCCTGAGTAAGGAGTAGGTCTTGTCTATTACATATTGGGTTTATGGAACGGTATCTGAGCTAATTTGAAACCCTTGCTTTATGCATCACCCCACCTCACCTTTCCCGTTAGGCAGCCATAGTGTGTTTTCTAACCGTGTGACTCTGTTCTGTTTTGTAATTCAGTTCAAGGGTAGCGGTTTTTACATTCCCTCTATAAGTGATATCTTATGATAAGTGTCTTTTTCTGTGTGACTTATTTCACTTAGAATCGTCGTACCTAAATCCACTCATCATGCTGCTACTAGCCTTATGACGTTGATTTCATGGCTGAGTGATATTCCATTGTACATAAGGACCACAACTTCTTTATCCATTTTTCTCTTTCCTGGGATATTTAAGGTGTAACGAAGTGGAGGTTCTTGTCAACAGAGCAGCCCTAAACTTTGGGGTGCTTGTGTCTTGCTGATTTTTAGTTTTCCCAATTTATACGCCCATGAGTGGAAGTGCCCTATGCTCTCTAAGCTGAGTTTTGTAAATGTTTCAGGACACACCGTACACTTCTCCAGAGTGGCTGTTGGCAATTTACATCCCGCCCATCAGCGTAGCAAGGCTCCCGTTTCTCCGTGGCATGTCCTGCATTTCTGGTTTTGACACTTTATTCAGCATGGCCCTTTTGACCGATGGGAAGCGAAACTTCTTTGTAGCGCTGATTTGCCTTTCCAGGTTGCTTGGTTGGCCAAAAAGGGCGTATGCGTTTTTTCCTGAATATATTCAGGAAAAAACGCATACGCCCTTTTTGGCCAAGGGCATCATTGTCGAGGTTTTGCCGCTTTTCCTGTGCTTTAAAGGCGATGCGAATCTGCCTCCTGAAATCTGTTTCCTGCAATTCTGCCTTGCTTTCAAATCCTCTTTGTTGCCTTCCCTCAATATATTTGTAGACGAGAGTTATCATTTATAAGTCTGCAGGTTTGTGAATTGCAGTGCCCCTGAGCTCCATTTTTCAACTCGCTCTCTTGGGAGCTGGCCACAAAAGCGCAGGATTGCTTTAGGCCCTATTCTGCTTCCGGGCGGCAGACTGAGCCTGTGGTTAATTCTTCTTCCTGATGGGAAAATAGAGTGACCTGTGCCTGTCCCAACACCTAGAGCTAGTCTCTCATTGGTTCCCCGTCTTCCCGTTCATCCTCAGTTCAAATTGCCACCTGTATGGAACAGGAGCTTAAAGGTGCTGATTCTCCAAGGAGGGAGATTGCTTGTAAAGCGGCTGGAATGGCGAACCCGAGCACAAGGAGATGAGAAATGAGGTGCGTTTTAGAAACCTTTCCCGATCACTCGGTGGACCATCTTCTGGGTTTCTCATGCATGTTTTCGATGTAGGAAGATGCCCTTGAACCTGGAGATTTGGGACCCATGGGATGGGTACCACGCAGTATTACTTTAAAGCGTCTGCGTTTGCTCACCGAACCTCACCAAACCCCTCAGCCCCAAGAGTGTCCACCCTTATGTCTCAATCAGCTGCGGGTCTAGATATGGTCAATCCAGGTGGCATCACACGGCCTGAACGAATTTTGTAAGAATTTCTCTCCCTTTCACTGTCTTTGTTTCACGGGTTTTTAAAATTAATTGAGTTTTATAATGGGGTTTAGCTGCTTTTCACTGCTGTGTTTATGCAGCTTTACACCCACTTGACTCACTTACAGAGAGATATCAATAAATAGGTTTTAAGATTCTTACTAGTGAGATATATTCTTGGGCGGTGAATAGAGGGTGTTGAGTCCAGTTCCCTGAGCAAGGAGTAGGTCTTGTCTATTAAATATTGGGTTTATGGAACGGTATCTGAGCTAATTTGAAATCCTTGTTTTATGCATCACCCCACCTCACCTTTCCCGTTAGGCAGCCATAGTGTGTTTTCTAACCGTGTGACTCTGTTCTGTTTTGTAATTCAGTTCAAGGGTAGCGGTTTTTACATTCCCTCTATAAGTGATATCTTATGATAAGTGTCTTTTTCTGTGTGACTTATTTGACTTAGAATCGTCGTACCTAAATCCACTCATCATGCTGCTACTAGCCTTATGACGTTGATTTCATGGCTGAGTGATGTTCCATTGTACATAAGGACCACAATTTCTTTATCCATTTTTCTCTTTCCTGGGATATTTAAGGTGTAACGAAGTGGAGGTTCTTGTCAACAGAGCAGCCCTAAACTTTGGGGTGCTTGTGTCTTGCTGATTTTTAGTTTTCCCAATTTATACGCCCATGAGTGGAAGTGCCCTATGCTCTCTAAGCTGAGTTTTGTAAATGTTTCAGGACACACCGTACACTTCTCCAGAGTGGCTGTTGGCAATTTACATCCCGCCCATCAGCGTAGCAAGGCTCCCGTTTCTCCGTGGCCTGTCCTGCATTTCTGGTTTTGACACTTTATTCAGCATGGCCCTTTTGACCGATGGGAAGCGAGACTTCTTTGTAGCGCTGATTTGCCTTTCCAGGTTGCTTAGTTGGCCAAAAAGGGCGTATGCGTTTTTTCCTGAATATATTCAGGAAAAAACGCATACGCCCTTTTTGGCCAAGGGCATCATTGTCGAGGTTTTGCCGCTTTTCCTGTGCTTTAAAGGCGATTCGAATCTGCCTCCTGAAATCTGTTTCCTGCAATTCTGCCTTGCTTTCAAATCCTCTTTGTTGCCTTCCCTCAATATATTTGTAGACGAGAGTTATCATTTATAAGTCTGCAGGTTTGTGAATTGCAGTGCCCCTGAGCTCCATTTTTCAACTCGCTCTCTTGGGAGCTGGCCGCAAAAGCGCAGGATTGCTTTAGGCCCTATTCTGCTTCCGGGCGGCAGACTGAGCCTGTGGTTAATTCTTCTTCCTGATGGGAAAATAGAGTGACCTGTGCCTGTCCCAACACCTAGAGCTAGTCTCTCATTGGTTCCCCGTCTTCCCGTTCATCCTCAGTTCAAATTGCCACCTGTATGGAACAGGAGGTTAAAGGTGCTGATTCTCCAAGGAGGGAGATTGCTAGTAAAGCGGCTGGAATGGCGAACCCGAGCACAAGGAGATGAGAAATGAGGTGCGTTTTAGAAACCTTTCCCGATCACTCGGTGGACCATCTTCTGGGTTTCTCATGCATGTTTTCGATGTAGGAAGATGCCCTTGAACCTGGAGATTTGGGACCCATGGGATGGGTACCACGCAGTATTACTTTAAAGCGTCTGCGTTTGCTCACCGAACCTCACCAAACCCCTCAGCCCCAAGAGTGTCCACCCTTATGTCTCAATCAGCTGCGGGTCTAGATATGGTCAATCCAGGTGGCATCACAGAGCCTGAACGAATTTTGTAAGAATTTCTCTCCCTTTCACTGTCTTTGTTTCACGGGTTTTTAAAATTAATTGAGTTTTATAATGGGGTTTAGCTGCTTTTCACTGCTGTGTTTATGCAGCTTTACACCCACTTGACTCACTTACAGAGAGATATCAATACATAGGTTTTAAGATTCTTACTAGTCAGATATACTCTTGGGCGGTGAATAGGGGGTGTTGAGTCCAGTTCCCTGAGCAAGGAGTAGGTCTTGTCTATTACGTATTGGGTTTATGGAACGGTATCTGAGCTAATTTGAAACCCTTGTTTTATGCATCACCCCACCTCACCTTTCCCGTTAGGCTGCCATAGTGTGTTTTCTAACCGTGTGACTCTGTTCTGTTTTGTAATTCAGTTCAAGGGTAGCGGTTTTTACATTCCCTCTATAAGTGATATCTTATGATAAGTGTCTTTTTCTGTGTGACTTATTTGACTTAGAATCGTCGTACCTAAATCCACTCATCATGCTGCTACTAGCCTTATGACGTTGATTTCATGGCTGAGTGATATTCCATTGTACATAAGGACCACAACTTCTTTATCCATTTTTCTCTTTCCTGGGATATTTAAGGTGTAACGAAGTGGAGGTTCTTGTCAACAGAGCAGCCCTAAGCTTTGGGGTGCTTGTGTCTTGCTGATTTTTAGTTTTCCCAATTTATACGCCCATGAGTGGAAGTGCCCTATGCTCTCTAAGCTGAGTTTTGTAAATGTTTCAGGACACACCGTACACTTCTCCAGAGTGGCTGTTGGCAATTTACATCCCGCCCATCAGCGTAGCAAGGCTCCCGTTTCTCCGTGGCCTGTCCTGCATTTCTGGTTTTGACACTTTATTCAGCATGGCCCTTTTGACCGATGGGAAGCGAGACTTCTTTGTAGCGCTGATTTGCCTTTCCAGGTTGCTTGGTTGGCCAAAAAGGGCGTATGCGTTTTTTCCTGAATATATTCAGGAAAAAACGCATACGCCCTTTTTGGCCAAGGGCATCATTGTCGAGGTTTTGCCGCTTTTCCTGTGCTTTAAAGGCGATTCGAATCTGCCTCCTGAAATCTGTTTCCTGCAATTCTGCCTTGCTTTCAAATCCTCTTTGTTGCCTTCCCTCAATATATTTGTAGACGAGAGTTATCATTTATAAGTCTGCAGGTTTGTGAATTGCAGTGCCCCTGAGCTCCATTTTTCAACTCGCTCTCTTGGGAGATGGCCGCAAAAGCGCAGGATTGCTTTAGGCCCTATTCTGCTTCCGGGCGGCAGACTGAGCCTGTGGTTAATTCTTCTTCCTGATGGGAAAATAGAGTGATCTGTGCCTGTCCCAACACCTAGAGCTAGTCTCTCATTGGTTCCCCCTCTTCCCGTTCACCCTCAGGACAAATTGCAACCTGTATGGAACAGGAGGTTAAAGGTGCTGATTCTCCAAGGAGGGAGATTGCTAGTAAAGCGGCTGGAATGGCGAACCCGAGCACAAGGAGATGAGAAATGAGGTGCGTTTTAGAAACCTTTCCCGATCACTCGGTGGACCATATTCTGGGTTTCTCATGCATGTTTTCGATGTAGGAAGATGCCCTTGAACCTGGAGATTTGGGACCCATGGGATGGGTACCACGCAGTATTACTTTAAAGCGTCTGCGTTTGCTCACCGAACCTCACCAAACCCCTCAGCCCCAAGAGTGTCCACCCTTATGTCTCAATCAGCTGCGGGTCTAGATATGGTCAATCCAGGTGGCATCACAGCGCCTGAACGAATTTTGTAAGAATTTCTCTCCCTTTCACTGTCTTTGTTTCACGGGTTTTTAAAATTAATTGAGTTTTATAATGGGGTTTAGCTGCTTTTCACTGCTATGTTTATGCAGCTTTACACCCACTTGACTCACTTACAGAGAGATATCAATACATAGGTTTTAAGATTCTTACTAGTCAGATATACTCTTGGGCGGTGAATAGGGGGTGTTGAGTCCAGTTCCCTGAGCAAGGAGTAGGTCTTGTCTATTACATATTGGGTTTATGGAACGGTATCTGAGCTAATTTGAAACCCTTGTTTTATGCATCACCCCACCTCACCTTTCCCGTTAGGCAGCCATAGTGTGTTTTCTAACCGTGTGACTCTGTTCTGTTTTGTAATTCAGTTCAAGGTTAGCGTTTTTTACATTCCCTCTATAGGTGATATCTTATGATAAGTGTCTTTTTCTGTGTGACTTATTTGACTTAGAATCGTCGTACCTAAATCCACTCATCATGCTGCTACTAGCCTTATGACGTTGATTTCATGGCTGAGTGATATTCCATTGTACATAAGGACCACAACTTCTTTATCCATTTTTCTCTTTCCTGGGATATTTAAGGTGTAACGAAGTGGAGGTTCTTGTCAACAGAGCAGCCCTAAACTTTGGGGTGCTTGTGTCTTGCTGATTTTTAGTTTTCCCAATTTATACGCCCATGAGTGGAAGTGCCCTATGCTCTCTAAGCTGAGTTTTGTAAATGTTTCAGGACACACCGTACACTTCTCCAGAGTGGCTGTTGGCAATTTACATCCCGCCCATCAGCGTAGCAAGGCTTCCGTTTCTCCGTGGCCTGTCCTGCATTTCTGGTTTTGACACTTTATTCAGCATGGCCCTTTTGACCGATGGGAAGCGAGACTTCTTTGTAGCGCTGATTTGCCTTTCCAGGTTGCTTGGTTGGCCAAAAAGGGCGTATGCGTTTTTTCCTGAATATATTCAGGAAAAAACGCATACGCCCTTTTTGGCCAAGGGCATCATTGTCGAGGTTTTGCCGCTTTTCCTGTGCTTTAAAGGCGATTCGAATCTGCCTCCTGAAATCTGTTTCCTGCAATTCTGCCTTGCTTTCAAATCCTCTTTGTTGCCTTCCCTCAATATATTTGTAGACGAGAGTTATCATTTATAAGTCTGCAGGTTTGTGAATTGCAGTGCCCCTGAGCTCCATTTTTCAACTCGCTCTCTTGGGAGCTGGCCGCAAAAGCGCAGGATTGCTTTAGGCCCTATTCTGCTTCCGGGCGGCAGACTGAGCCTGTGGTTAAATCTTCTTCCTGATGGGAAAATAGAGTGACCTTTGCCTGTCCCAACACCTAGAGCTAGTCTCTCATTGGTTCCCCCTCTTCCCGTTCACCCTCAGGACAAATTGCAACTTGTATGGAACAGGAGGTTAAAGGTGCTGATTCTCCAAGCAGGGAGATTGCTAGTAAAGCGGCTGGAATGGCGAACCCGAGCACAAGGAGATGAGAAATGAGGTGCGTTTTATAAACCTTTCCCGATCACTCGGTGGACCATCTTCTGGGTTTCTCATGCATGTTTTCGATGTAGGAAGATGCCCTTGAACCTGGAGATTTGAGACCCATGGGATGGGTACCACGCAGTATTACTTTAAAGCGTCTGCGTTTGCTCACCCAACCTCACCAAACCTCTCAGCCCCAAGAGTGTCCACCCTTATGTCTCAATCAGCTGCCGGTCTAGATATGGTCAATCCAGGTGGCATCACAGGGCCTGAACGAATTTTGTAAGAATTTCTCTCCCTTTCACTGTCTTTGTTTCACGGGTTTTTAAAATTAATTGAGTTTTATAATGGGGTTTAGCTGCTTTTCACTGCTGTGTTTATGCAGCTTTACACCCACTTGACTCACTTACAGAGAGATATCATTACATAGGTTTTAAGATTGTTACTAGTCAGATATACTCTTGGGCGGTGAATAGGGGGTGTTGAGTCCAGTTCCCTGAGCAAGGAGTAGGTCTTGTCTATTACGTATTGGGTTTATGGAACGGTATCTGAGCTAATTTGAAACCCTTGTTTTATGCATCACCCCACCTCACCTTTCCCGTTAGGCAGCCATAGTGTGTTTTCTAACCGTGTGACTCTGTTCTGTTTTGTAATTCAGTTCAAGGGTAGCGGTTTTTACATTCCCTCTATAGGTGATATCTTATGATAAGTGTCTTTTTCTGTGTGACTTATTTGACTTAGAATCGTCGTACCTAAATCCACTCATCATGCTGCTACTAGCCTTATGACGTTGATTTCATGGCTGAGTGATATTCCATTGTACATAAGGACCACAACTTCTTTATCCATTTTTCTCTTTCCTGGGATATTTAAGGTGTAACAAAGTGGAGGTTCTTGTCAACAGAGCAGCCCTAAACTTTGGGGTGCTTGTGTCTTGCTGATTTTTAGTTTTCCCAATTTATACGCCCATGAGTGGAAGTGCCCTATGCTCTCTAAGCTGAGTTTTGTAAATGTTTCAGGACACACCGTACACTTCTCCAGAGTGGCTGTTGGCAATTTACATCCCACCCATCAGCGTAGCAAGGCTCCCGTTTCTCCGTGGCCTGTCCTGCATTTCTGGTTTTGACACTTTATTCAGCATGGCCCTTTTGACCGATGGGAAGCGAGACTTCTTTGTAGCGCTGATTTGCCTTTCCAGGTTGCTTGGTTGGCCAAAAAGGGCGTATGCGTTTTTTCCTGAATATATTCAGGAAAAAACGCATACGCCCTTTTTGGCCAAGGGCATCATTGTCGAGGTTTTGCCGCTTTTCCTGTGCTTTAAAGGCGATTCGAATCTGCCTCCTGAAATCTGTTTCCTTCAATTCTGCCTTGCTTTCAAATCCTCTTTGTTGCCTTCCCTCAATATATTTGTAGACGAGAGTTATCATTTATAAGTCTGCAGGTTTGTGAATTGCAGTGCCCCTGAGCTCCATTTTTCAACTCGCTCTCTTGGGAGCTGGCCGCAAAAGCGCAGGATTGCTTTAGGCCCTATTCTGCTTCCGGGCGGCAGACTGAGCCTGTGGTTAATTCTTCTTCCTGATGGGAAAATAGAGTGACCTGTGCCTGTCCCAACACCTAGAGCTAGTCTCTCATTGGTTCCCCCTCTTCCCGTTCACCCTCAGGACAAATTGCAACCTGTATGGAACAGGAGGTTAAAGGTGCTGATTCTCCAAGGAGGGAGATTGCTAGTAAAGCGGCTGGAATGGCGAACCCGAGCACAAGGAGATGAGAAATGAGGTGCGTTTTAGAAACCTTTCCCGATCACTCGGTGGACCATCTTCTGGGTTTCTCATGCATGTTTTCGATGTAGGAAGATGCCCTTGAACCTGGAGATTTGGGACCCATGGGATGGGTACCACGCAGTATTACTTTAAAGCGTCTGCGTTTGCTCACCCAACCTCACCAAACCTCTCAGCCCCAAGACTGTCCACCCTTATGTCTCAATCAGGTGCAGGTCTAAATATGGTCAATCCAGGTGGCATCACAGCCCCTGAACGAATTTTGTAAGAATTTCTCTCTCTTTCACTGTCTTTGTTTCACGGGTTTTTAAAATTAATTGAGTTTTATAATGGGGTTTAGCTGTTTTTCACTGCTGTGTTTATGCAGCTTTACACCCACTTGACTCACTTACAGAGAGATATCAATACATAAGTTTTAAGATTCTTACTAGTCAGATATATTCTTGGGCGGTGAATAGGGGGTGTTGAGTCCAGTTCCCTGAGTAAGGAGTAGGTCTTGTCTATTACATATTGGGTTTATGGAACGGTATCTGAGCTAATTTGAAACCCTTGCTTTATGCATCACCCCACCTCACCTTTCCCGTTAGGCAGCCATAGTGTGTTTTCTAACCGTGTGACTCTGTTCTGTTTTGTAATTCAGTTCAAGGGTAGCGGTTTTTACATTCCCTCTATAAGTGATATCTTATGATAAGTGTCTTTTTCTGTGTGACTTATTTCACTTAGAATCGTCGTACCTAAATCCACTCATCATGCTGCTAGTAGCCTTATGACGTTGATTTCATGGCTGTGTGATATTCCATTGTACATAAGGACCACAACTTCTTTATCCATTTTTCTCTTTCCTGGGATATTTAAGGTGTAACGAAGTGGAGGTTCTTGTCAACAGAGCAGCCCTAAACTTTGGGGTGCTTGTGTCTTGCTGATTTTTAGTTTTCCCAATTTATACGCCCATGAGTGGAAGTGCCCTATGCTCTCTAAGCTGAGTTTTGTAAATGTTTCAGGACACACCGTACACTTCTCCAGAGTGGCTGTTGGCAATTTACATCCCGCCCATCAGCGTAGCAAGGCTCCCGTTTCTCCGTGGCCTGTCCTGCATTTCTGGTTTTGACACTTTATTCAGCATGGCCCTTTTGACCGATGGGAAGCGAAAATTCTTTGTAGCGCTGATTTGCCTTTCCAGGTTGCTTGGTTGGCCAAAAAGGGCGTATGCGTTTTTTCCTGAATATATTCAGGAAAAAACGCATACGCCCTTTTTGGCCAAGGGCATCATTGTCGAGGTTTTGCCGCTTTTCCTGTGCTTTAAAGGCGATGCGAATCTGCCTCCTGAAATCTGTTTCCTGCAATTCTGCCTTGCTTTCAAATCCTCTTTGTTGCCTTCCCTCAATATATTTGTAGACGAGAGTTATCATTTATAAGTCTGCAGGTTTGTGAATTGCAGTGCCCCTGAGCTCCATTTTTCAACTCGCTCTCTTGGGAGCTGGCCACAAAAGCGCAGGATTGCTTTAGGCCCTATTCTGCTTCCGGGCGGCAGACTGAGCCTGTGGTTAATTCTTCTTCCTGATGGGAAAATAGAGTGACCTGTGCCTGTCCCAACACCTAGAGCTAGTCTCTCATTGGTTCCCCGTCTTCCCGTTCATCCTCAGTTCAAATTGCCACCTGTATGGAACAGGAGCTTAAAGGTGCTGATTCTCCAAGGAGGGAGATTGCTTGTAAAGCGGCTGGAATGGCGAACCCGAGCACAAGGAGATGAGAAATGAGGTGCGTTTTAGAAACCTTTCCCGATCACTCGGTGGACCATCTTCTGGGTTTCTCATGCATGTTTTCGATGTAGGAAGATGCCCTTGAACCTGGAGATTTGGGACCCATGGGATGGGTACCACACAGTATTACTTTAAAGCGTCTGCGTTTGCTCACCGAACCTCACCAAACCCCTCAGCCCCAAGAGTGTCCACCCTTATGTCTCAATCAGCTGCGGGTCTAGATATGGTCAATCCAGGTGGCATCACAGCGCCTGAACGAATTTTGTAAGAATTTCTCTCCCTTTCACTGTCTTTGTTTCACGGGTTTTTAAAATTAATTGAGTTTTATAATGGGGTTTAGCTGCTTTTCACTGCTGTGTTTATGCAGCTTTACACCCACTTGACTCACTTACAGAGAGATATCAATACATAGGTTTTAAGATTCTTACTAGTCAGATATACTCTTGGGCGGTGAATAGGGGGTGTTGAGTCCAGTTCCCTGAGCAAGGAGTAGGTCTTGTCTATTACGTATTGGGTTTATGGAACGGTATCTGAGCTAATTTGAAACCCTTGTTTTATGCATCACCCCACCTCACCTTTCCCGTTAGGCAGCCATAGTGTGTTTTCTAACCGTGTGACTCTGTTCTGTTTTGTAATTGAGTTCAAGGGTAGCGGTTTTTACATTCCCTCTATAGGTGATATCTTATGATAAGTGTCTTTTTCTGTGTGACTTATTTGACTTAGAATCGTCGTACCTAAATCCACTCATCATGCTGCTACTAGCCTTATGACGTTGATTTCATGGCTGAGTGATATTCCATTGTACATAAGGACCACAACTTCTTTATCCATTTTTCTCTTTCCTGGGATATTTAAGGTGTAACGAAGTGGAGGTTCTTGTCAACAGAGCAGCCCTAAACTTTGGGGTGCTTGTGTCTTGCTGATTTTTAGTTTTCCCAATTTATACGCCCATGAGTGGAAGTGCCCTATGCTCTCTAAGCTGAGTTTTGTAAATGTTTCAGGACACACCGTACACTTCTCCAGAGTGGCTGTTGGCAATTTACATCCCGCCCATCAGCGTAGCAAGGCTCCCGTTTCTCCGTGGCCTGTCCTGCATTTCTGGTTTTGACACTTTATTCAGCATGGCCCTTTTGACCGATGGGAAGCGAGACTTCTTTGTAGCGCTGATTTGCCTTTCCAGGTTGCTTGGTTGGCCAAAAAGGGCGTATGCGTTTTTTCCTGAATATATTCAGGAAAAAACGCATACGCCCTTTTTGGCCAAGGGCATCATTGTCGAGGTTTTGCCGCTTTTCCTGTGCTTTAAAGGCGATTCGAATCTGCCTCCTGAAATCTGTTTCCTGCAATTCTGCCTTGCTTTCAAATCCTCTTTGTTGCCTTCCCTAAATATATTTGTAGACGAGAGTTATCATTTATAAGCCTGCAGGTTTGTGAATTGCAGTGCCCCTGAGCTCCATTTTTCAACTCGCTCTCTTGGGAGCTGGCCGCAAAAGCGCAGGATTGCTTTAGGCCCTATTCTGCTTCCGGGCGGCAGACTGAGCCTGTGGTTAATTCTTCTTCCTGATGGGAAAATAGAGTGACCTGTGCCTGTCCCAACACCTAGAGCTAGTCTCTCATTGGTTCCCCCTCTTCCCGTTCACCCTCAGGACAAATTGCAACCTGTATGGAACAGGAGGTTAAAGGTGCTGATTCTCCAAGGAGGGAGATTGCTAGTAAAGCGGCTGGAATGGCGAACCCGAGCACAAGGAGATGAGAAATGAGGTGCGTTTTAGAAACCTTTCCCGATCACTCGGTGGACCATCTTCTGGGTTTCTCATGCATGTTTTCGATGTAGGAAGATGCCCTTGAACCTGGAGATTTGGGACCCATGGGATGGGTACCACGCAGTATTACTTTAAAGCGTCTGCGTTTGCTCACCCAACCTCACCAAACCTCTCAGCCCCAAGACTGTCCACCCTTATGTCTCAATCAGGTGCAGGTCTAAATATGGTCAATCCAGGTGGCATCACAGCCCCTGAACGAATTTTGTAAGAATTTCTCTCCCTTTCACTGTCTTTGTTTCACGGGTTTTTAAAATTAATTGAGTTTTATAATAGGGTTTAGCTGCTTTTCACTGCTGTGTTTATGCAGCTTTACACCCACTTGACTCACTTACAGAGAGATATCAATACATAGGTTTTAAGATTCTTACTAGTCAGATATACTCTTGGGCGGTGAATAGGGGGTGTTGAGTCCAGTTCCCTGAGCAAGGAGTAGGTCTTGTCTATTACGTATTGGGTTTATGGAACGGTATCTGAGCTAATTTGAAACCCTTGTTTTAGGCATCACCCCACCTCACCTTTCCCGTTAGGCAGCCATAGTGTGTTTTCTAACCGTGTGACTCTGTTCTGTTTTGTAATTCAGTTCAAGGGTAGCGGTTTTTACATTCCCTCTATAGGTGATATCTTATGATAAGTGTCTTTTTCTGTGTGACTTATTTGACTTAGAATCGTCGTACCTAAATCCACTCATCATGCTGCTACTAGCCTTATGACGTTGATTTCATGGCTGAGTGTTATTCCATTGTACATAAGGACCACAACTTCCTTATCCATTTTTCTCTTTCCTGGGATATTTAAGGTGTAACGAAGTGGAGGTTCTTGTCAACAGAGCAGCCCTAAACTTTGGGGTGCTTGTGTCTTGCTGATTTTTAGTTTTCCCAATTTATACGCCCATGAGTGGAAGTGCCCTATGCTCTCTAAGCTGAGTTTTTTAAATGTTTCAGGACACACCGTACACTTCTCCAAGGTGGCTGTTGGCAATTTACATCCCGCCCATCAGCGTAGCAAGGCTTCCGTTTCTCCGTGGCCTGTCCTGCATTTCTGGTTTTGACACTTTATTCAGCATGGCCCTTTTGACCGATGGGAAGCGAGACTTCTTTGTAGCGCTGATTTGCCTTTCCAGGTTGCTTGGTTGGCCAAAAAGGGCGTATGCGGTTTTTCCTGAATATATTCAGGAAAAAACGCATACGCACTTTTTGGCCAAGGGCATCATTGTCGAGGTTTTGCCGCTTTTCCTGTGCTTTAAAGGCGATTCGAATCTGCCTCCTGAAATCTGTTTCCTGCAATTCTGCCTTGCTTTCAAATCCTCTTTGTTGCCTTCCCTAAATATATTTGTAGACGAGAGTTATCATTTATAATTCTGCAGGTTTGTGAATTGCAGTGCCCCTGAGCTCCATTTTTCAACTCACTCTCTTGGGAGCTGGCCGCAAAAGCGCAGGATTGCTTTAGGCCCTATTCTGCTTCCGGGCGGCAGACTGAGCCTGTGGTTAATTCTTCTTCCTGATGGGAAAATAGAGTGACCTGTGCCTGTCCCAACACCTAGAGCTAGTCTCTCATTGGTTCCCCCTCTTCCCGTTCACCCTCAGGACAAATTGCAACCTGTATGGAACAGGAGGTTAAAGGTGCTGATTCTCCAAGGAGGGAGATTGCTAGTAAAGCGGCTGGAATGGCGAACCCGAGCACAAGGAGATGAGAAATGAGGTGCGTTTTAGAAACCTTTCCCGATCACTCGGTGGACCATCTTCTGGGATTCTCATGCATGTTTTCGATGTAGGAAGATGCCCTTGAACCTGGAGATTTGGGACCCATGGGATGGGTACCACGCAGTATTACTTTAAAGCGTCTGCGTTTGCTCACCGAACCTCACCAAACCCCTAAGCCCCAAGAGTGTCCACCCTTATGTCTCAATCAGCTGCGGGTCTAGATATGGTCAATCCAGGTGGCATCACAGCGCCTGAACGAATTTTGTAAGAATTTCTCTCCCTTTCACTGTCTTTGTTTCACGGGTTTTTAAAATTAATTGAGTTTTATAATGGGGTTTAGCTGCTTTTCACTGCTGTGTTTATGCAGCTTTACACCCACTTGACTCACTTACAGAGAGATATCAATACATAGGTTTTAAGCTTCTTACTAGTCAGATATACTCTTGGGCGGTGAATAGGGGGTGTTGAGTCCAGTTCCCTGAGCAAGTAGTAGGTCTTGTCTATTACGTATTGGGTTTATGGAACGGTATCTGAGCTAATTTGAAACCCTTGTTTTATGCATCACCCCACCTCACCTTTCCCGTTAGGCAGCCATAGTGTGTTTTCTAACCGTGTGACTCTGTTCTGTTTTGTAATTGAGTTCAAGGGTAGCGGTTTTTACATTCCCTCTATAGGTGATATCTTATGATAAGTGTCTTTTTCTGTGTGACTTATTTGACTTAGAATCGTCGTACCTAAATCCACTCATCATGCTGCTACTAGCCTTATGACGTTGATTTCATGGCTGAGTGATATTCCATTGTACATAAAGACCACAACTTCTTTATCCATTTTTCTCTTTCCTGGGATATTTAAGGTGTAACGAAGTGGAGGTTCTTGTCAACAGAGCAGCCCTAAACTTTGGGGTGCTTGTGTCTTGCTGATTTTTAGTTTTCCCAATTTATACGCCCATGAGTGGAAGTGCCCTATGCTCTCTAAGCTGAGTTTTGTAAATGTTTCAGGACACACCGTACACTTCTCCAGAGTGGCTGTTGGCAATTTACATCCCGCCCATCAGCGTAGCAAGGCTCCCGTTTCTCCGTGGCCTGTCCTGCATTTCTGGTTTTGACACTTTATTCAGCATGGCCCTTTTGACCGATGGGAAGCGAGACTTCTTTGTAGCGCTGATTTGCCTTTCCAGGTTGCTTGGTTGGCCAAAAAGGGCGTATGCGTTTTTTCCTGAATATATTCAGGAAAAAACGCATACGCCCTTTTTGGCCAAGGGCATCATTGTCGAGGTTTTGCCGCTTTTCCTGTGCTTTAAAGGCGATTCGAATCTGCCTCCTGAAATCTGTTTCCTGCAATTCTGCCTTGCTTTCAAATCCTCTTTGTTGCCTTCCCTCAATATATTTGTAGACGAGAGTTATCATTTATAAGTCTGCAGGTTTGTGAATTGCAGTGCCCCTGAGCTCCATTTTTCAACTCGCTCTCTTGGGAGCTGGCCGCAAAAGCGCAGGATTGCTTTAGGCCCTATTCTGCTTCCGGGCGGCAGACTGAGCCTGTGGTTAATTCTTCTTCCTGATGGGAAAATAGAGTGACCTGTGCCTGTCCCAACACCTAGAGCTAGTCTCTCATTGGTTCCCCGTCTTCCCGTTCATCCTCAGTTCAAATTGCCACCTGTATGGAACAGGAGGTTAAAGGTGCTGATTCTCCAAGGAGGGAGATTGCTAGTAAAGTGGCTGGAATGGCGAACCCGAGCACAAGGAGATGAGAAATGAGGTGCGTTTTAGAAACCTTTCCCGATCACTCGGTGGACCATCTTCTGGGTTTCTCATGCATGTTTTCGATGTAGGAAGATGCCCTTGAACCTGGAGATTTGGGACCCATGGGATGGGTACCACGCAGTATTACTTTAAAGCGTCTGCGTTTGCTCACCGAACCTCACCAAACCCCTCAGCCCCAAGAGTGTCCACCCTTATGTCTCAATCAATTGCGGGTCTAGATATGGTCAATCCAGGTGGCATCACAGCGCCTGAACGAATTTTGTAAGAATTTCTCTCCCTTTCACTGTCTTTGTTTCACGGGTTTTTAAAATTAATTGAGTTTTATAATAGGGTTTAGCTGCTTTTCACTTCTGTGTTTATGCAGCTTTACACCCACTTGACTCACTTACAGAGAGATATCAATACATAGGTTTTAAGATTCTTACTAGTCAGATATACTCTTGGGCGGTGAATAGGGGGTGTTGAGTCCAGTTCCCTGAGCAAGGAGTAGGTCTTGTCTATTACGTATTGGGTTTATGGAACGGTATCTGAGCTAATTTGAAACCCTTGTTTTATGCATCACCCCACCTCACCTTTCCCGTTAGGCAGCCATAGTGTGTTTTCTAACCGTGTGACTCTGTTCTGTTTTGTAATTCAGTTCAAGGGTAGCGGTTTTTACATTCCCTCTATAGGTGATATCTTATGATAAGTGTCTTTTTCTGTGTGACTTATTTGACTTAGAATCGTCGTACCTAAATCCACTCATCATGCTGCTACTAGCCTTATGACGTTGATTTCATGGCTGAGTGATATTCCATTGTACATAAGGACCACAACTTCCTTATCCATTTTTCTCTTTCCTGGGATATTTAAGGTGTAACGAAGTGGAGGTTCTTGTCAACAGAGCAGCCCTAAACTTTGGGGTGCTTGTGTCTTGCTGATTTTTAGTTTTCCCAATTTATACGCCCATGAGTGGAAGTGCCCTATGCTCTCTAAGCTGAGTTTTGTAAATGTTTCAGGACACACCGTACACTTCTCCAAGGTGGCTGTTGGCAATTTACATCCCGCCCATCAGCGTAGCAAGGCTTCCGTTTCTCCGTGGCCTGTCCTGCATTTCTGGTTTTGACACTTTATTCAGCATAGCCCTTTTGACCGATGGGAAGCGAGACTTTTTTGTAGCGCTGATTTGCCTTTCCAGGTTGCTTGGTTGGCCAAAAAGGGCGTATGCGTTTTTTCCTGAATATATTCAGGAAAAAACGCATACGCCCTTTTTGGCCAAGGGCATCATTGTCGAGGTTTTGCCGCTTTTCCTGTGCTTTAAAGGCGATTCGAATCTGCCTCCTGAAATCTGTTTCCTGCAATTCTGCCTTGCTTTCAAATCCTCTTTGTTGCCTTCCCTCAATATATTTGTAGACGAGAGTTATCATTTATAAGTCTGCAGGTTTGTGAATTGCAGTGCCCCTGAGCTCCATTTTTCAACTCGCTCTCTTGGGAGCTCGCCGCAAAAGCGCAGGATTGCTTTAGGCACTATTCTGCTTCCGGGCAGCACACTGAGCCTGTGGTTAATTCTTCTTCCTGATGGGAAAATACAGTGACCTGTGCCTGTCCCAACACCTAGAGCTAGTCTCTCATTGGTTCCCCCTCTTCCTGTTCACCCTCAGGACAAATTGCCACCTGTATGGAACAGGAGGTTAAAGGTGCTGAATCTCCAAGGAGGGAGATTGCTAGTAAAGCGGCTGGAATGGCGAACCCGAGCACAAGGAGATGAGAAATGAGGTGCGTTTTAGAAACCTTTCCCGATCACTCGGTGGACCATCTTCTGGGTTTCTCATGCATGTTTTCGATGTAGGAAGATGCCCTTGAACCTGGAGATTTGGGACCCATGGGATGGGTACCACGCAGTATTACTTTAAAGCGTCTGCGTTTGCTCACCCAACCTCACCAAACCTCTCAGCCCCAAGAGTGTCCACCCTTATGTCTCAATCAGCTGCAGGTCTAGATATGGTCAATCCAGGTGGCATCACAGCGCCTGAATGAATTTTGTAAGAATTTCTCTCCCTTTCACTGTCTTTGTTTCACGGGTTTTTAAAATTAATTGAGTTTTATAATGGGGTTTAGCTGCTTTTCACTGCTGTGTTTATGCAGCTTTACACCCACTTGACTCACTTACAGAGAGATATCAATACATAGGTTTTAAGATTCTTACTAGTCAGATATACTCTTGGGCGGTGAATAGGGGGTGTTGAGTCCAGTTCCCTGAGCAAGGAGTAGGTCTTGTCTATTACGTATTGGGTTTATGGAACGGTATCTGAGCTAATTTGAAACCCTTGTTTTATGCATCACCCCACCTCACCTTTCCCGTTAGGCAGCCATAGTGTGTTTTCTAACCGTGTGACTCTGTTCTGTTTTGTAATTGAGTTCAAGGGTAGCGGTTTTTACATTCCCTCTATAGGTGATATCTTATGATAAGTGTCTTTTTCTGTGTGACTTATTTGACTTAGAATCGTCGTACCTAAATCCACTCATCATGCTGCTACTAGCCTTATGACGTTGATTTCATGGCTGAGTGATATTCCATTGTACATAAGGACCACAACTTCTTTATCCATTTTTCTCTT
Organism: Eschrichtius robustus; assembly: GCF_028021215.1. NCBI lineage: Eukaryota > Metazoa > Chordata > Mammalia > Artiodactyla > Eschrichtiidae > Eschrichtius > Eschrichtius robustus. Next base: position 23,921,178 of record NC_090830.1, on the reverse strand, counting down.
TCCTGGGATATTTAAGGTGTAACGAAGTGGAGGTTCTTGTCAACAGAGCAGCCCTAAACTTTGGGGTGCTTGTGTCTTGCTGATTTTTAGTTTTCCCAATTTATACGCCCATGAGTGGAAGTGCCCTATGCTCTCTAAGCTGAGTTTTGTAAATGTTTCAGGACACACCGTACACTTCTCCAGAGTGGCTGTTGGCAATTTACATCCCACCCATCAGCGTAGCAAGGCTCCCGTTTCTCCGTGGCCTGTCCTGCATTTCTGGTTTTGACACTTTATTCAGCATGGCCCATTTGACCGATGGGAAGCGAGACTTCTTTGTAGCGCTGATTTGCCTTTCCAGGTTGCTTGGTTGGCCAAAAAGGGCGTATGCGTTTTTTCCTGAATATATTCAAGAAAAAACGCATACGCCCTTTTTGGCCAAGGGCATCATTGTCGAGGTTTTGCCGCTTTTCCTGTGCTTTAAAGGCGATTCGAATCTGCCTCCTGAAATCTGTTTCCTGCAATTCTGCCTTGCTTTCAAATCCTCTTGTTTGCCTTCCCTCAATATATTTGTAGACGAGAGTTATCATTTATAAGTCTGCAGGTTTGTGAATTGCAGTGCCCCTGAGCTCCATTTTTCAACTCGCTCTCTTGGGAGCTGGCCGCAAAAGCGCAGGATTGCTTTAGGCCCTATTCTGCTTCCGGGCGGCAGACTGAGCCTGTGGTTAATTCTTCTTCCTGATGGGAAAATAGAGTGACCTGTGCCTGTCCCAACACCTAGAGCTAGTCTCTCATTGGTTCCCCGTCTTCCCTTTCACCCTCAGGACAAATTGCATCCTGTATGGAACAGGAGGTTAAAGGTGCTGATTCTCCAAGGAGGGAGATTGCTAGTAAAGCGGCTGGAATGGCGAACCCGAGCACAAGGAGATGAGAAATGAGGTGCGTTTTAGAAACCTTTCCCGATCACTCGGTGGACCATCTTCTGGGTTTCTCATGCATGTTTTCGATGTAGGAAGATGCCCTTGAACCTGGAGATTTGGGACCCATGGGATGGGTACCACGCAGTATTACTTTAAAGCGTCTGCGTTTGCTCACCGAACCTCACCAAACCCCTCAGCCCCAAGAGTGTCCACCCTTATGTCTCAATCAGCTGCGGGTCTAGATATGGTCAATCCAGGTGGCATCACAGCGCCTGAACGAATTTTGTAAGAATTTCTCTCCCTTTCACTGTCTTTGTTTCACGGGTTTTTAAAATTAATTGAGTTTTATAATGGGGTTTAGCTGCTTTTCACTGCTGTGTTTATGCAGCTTTACACCCACTTGACTCACTTACAGAGAGATATCAATACATAGGTTTTAAGATTCTTACTAGTCAGATATACTCTTGGGCGGTGAATAGGGGGTGTTGTGTCCAGTTCCCTGAGCAAGGAGTAGGTCTTGTCTATTACGTACTGGGTTTATGGAACGGTATCAGAGCTAATTTGAAACCCTTGTTTTATGCATCACCCCACCTCACCTTTCCCGTTAGGCAGCCATAGTGTGTTTTCTAACCGTGTGACTCTGTTCTGTTTTGTAATTCAGTTCAAGGGTAGCGGTTTTTACATTCCCTCTATAGGTGATATCTTATGATAAGTGTCTTTTTCTGTGTGACTTATTTGACTTAGAATCGTCGTACCTAAATCCACTCATCATGCTGCTACTAGCCTTATGACGTTGATTTCATGGCTGAGTGATATTCCATTGTACATAAGGACCACAACTTCTTTATCCATTTTTCTCTTTCCTGGGATATTTAAGGTGTAACGAAGTGGAGGTTCTTGTCAACAGAGCAGCCCTAAACTTTGGGGTGCTTGTGTCTTGCTGATTTTTAGTTTTCGCAATTTATACGCCCATGAGTGGAAGTGCCCTATGCTCTCTAAGCTGAGTTTTGTAAATGTTTCAGGACACACCGTACACTTCTCCAGAGTGGCTGTTGGCAATTTACATCCCGCCCATCAGCGTAGCAAGGCTTCCGTTTCTCCGTGGCCTGTCCTGCATTTCTGGTTTTGACACTTTATTCAGCATGGCCCTTTTGACCGATGGGAAGCGAGACTTCTTTGTAGCGCTGATTTGCCTTTCCAGGTTGCTTGGTTGGCCAAAAAGGGCGTATGCGTTTTTTCCTGAATATATTCAGGAAAAAACGCATACGCCCTTTTTGGCCAAGGGCATCATTGTCGAGGTTTTGCCGCTTTTCCTGTGCTTTAAATGCGATTCGAATCTGCCTCCTGAAATCTGTTTCCTGCAATTCTGCCTTGCTTTCAAATCCTCTTTGTTGCCTTCCCTCAATATATTTGTAGACGAGAGTTATCATTTATAAGTCTGCAGGTTTGTGAATTGCAGTGCCCCTGAGCTCCATTTTTCAACTCGCTCTCTTGGGAGCTGGCCGCAAAAGCGCAGGATTGCTTTAGGCCCTATTCTGCTTCCGGGCGGCAGACTGAGCCTGTGGTTAATTCTTCTTTCTGATGGGAAAATAGAGTGACCTGTGCCTGTCCCAACACCTAGAGCTAGTCTCTCATTGGTTCCCCCTCTTCCCGTTCACCCTCAGGACAAATTGCAACTTGTATGGAACAGGAGGTTAAAGGTGCTGATTCTCCAAGGAGGGAGATTGCTAGTAAAGCGGCTGGAATGGCGAACCCGAGCACAAGGAGATGAGAAATGAGGTGCGTTTTAGAAACCTTTCCCGATCACTCGGTGGACCATCTTCTGGGTTTCTCATGCATGTTTTCGATGTAGGAAGATGCCCTTGAACCTGGAGATTTGGGACCCATGGGATGGGTACCACGCAGTATTACTTTAAAGCGTCTGCGTTTGCTCACCCAACCTCACCAAACTTCTCAGCCCCAAGAGTGTCCACCCTTATGTCTCAATCAGCTGCCGGTCTAGATATGGTCAATCCAGGTGGCATCACAGGGCCTGAACGAATTTTGTAAGAATTTCTCTCCCTTTCACTGTCTTTGTTTCACGGGTTTTTAAAATTAATTGAGTTTTATAATGGGGTTTAGCTGCTTTTCACTGCTGTGTTTATGCAGCTTTACACCCACTTGACTCACTTACAGAGAGATATCATTACATAGGTTTTAAGATTGTTACTAGTCAGATATACTCTTGGGCGGTGAATAGGGGGTGTTGAGTCCAGTTCCCTGAGCAAGGAGTAGGTCTTGTCTATTACGTATTGGGTTTATGGAACGGTATCTGAGCTAATTTGAAACCCTTGTTTTATGCATCACCCCACCTCACCTTTCCCGTTAGGCAGCCATAGTGTGTTTTCTAACCGTGTGACTCTGTTCTGTTTTGTAATTCAGTTCAAGGGTAGCGGTTTTTACATTCCCTCTATAGGTGATATCTTATGATAAGTGTCTTTTTCTGTGTGACTTATTTGACTTAGAATCGTCGTACCTAAATCCACTCATCATGCTGCTACTAGCCTTATGACGTTGATTTCATGGCTGAGTGATATTCCATTGTACATAAGGACCACAACTTCTTTATCCATTTTTCTCTTTCCTGGGATATTTAAGGTGTAACAAAGTGGAGGTTCTTGTCAACAGAGCAGCCCTAAACTTTGGGGTGCTTGTGTCTTGCTGATTTTTAGTTTTCCCAATTTATACGCCCATGAGTGGAAGTGCCCTATGCTCTCTAAGCTGAGTTTTGTAAATGTTTCAGGACACACCGTACACTTCTCCAGAGTGGCTGTTGGCAATTTACATCCCACCCATCAGCGTAGCAAGGCTCCCGTTTCTCCGTGGCCTATCCTGCATTTCTGGTTTTGACACTTTATTCAGCATGGCCCTTTTGACCGATGGGAAGCGAGACTTCTTTGTAGCGCTGATTTGCCTTTCCAGGTTGCTTGGTTGGCCAAAAAGGGCGTATGCGTTTTTTCCTGAATATATTCAGGAAAAAACGCATACGCCCTTTTTGGCCAAGGGCATCATTGTCGAGGTTTTGCCGCTTTTCCTGTGCTTTAAAGGCGATTCGAATCTGCCTCCTGAAATCTGTTTCCTGCAATTCTGCCTTGCTTTCAAATCCTCTTTGTTGCCTTCCCTCAATATATTTGTAGACGAGAGTTATCATTTATAAGTCTGCAGGTTTGTGAATTGCAGTGCCCCTGAGCTCCATTTTTCAACTCGCTCTCTTGGGAGCTGGCCGCAAAAGCGCAGGATTGCTTTAGGCCCTATTCTGCTTCCGGGCGGCAGACTGAGCCTGTGGTTAATTCTTCTTCCTGATGGGAAAATAGAGTGACCTGTGCCTGTCCCAACACCTAGAGCTAGTCTCTCATTGGTTCCCCCTCTTCCAGTTCACCCTCAGGACAAATTGCAACTTGTATGGAACAGGAGGTTAAAGGTGCTGATTCTCCAAGGAGGGAGATTGCTAGTAAAGCGGCTGGAATGGCGAACCCGAGCACAAGGAGATGAGAAATGAGGTGCGTTTTATAAACCTTTCCCGATCACTCGGTGGACCATCTTCTGGGTTTCTCATGCATGTTTTCGATGTAGGAAGATGCCCTTGAACCTGGAGATTTGGGACCCATGGGATGGGTACCACGCAGTATTACTTTAAAGCGTCTGCGTTTGCTCACCCAACTTCACCAAACCTCTCAGCCCCAAGAGTGTCCACCCTTATGTCTCAATCAGCTGCCGGTCTAGATATGGTCAATCCAGGTGGCATCACAGGGCCTGAACGAATTTTGTAAGAATTTCTCTCCCTTTCACTGTCTTTGTTTCACGGGTTTTTAAAATTAATTGAGTTTTATAATGGGGTTTAGCTGCTTTTCACTGCTGTGTTTATGCAGCTTTACACCCACTTGACTCACTTACAGAGAGATATCATTACATAGGTTTTAAGATTGTTACTAGTCAGATATACTCTTGGGCGGTGAATAGGGGGTGTTGAGTCCAGTTCCCTGAGCAAGGAGTAGGTCTTGTCTATTACGTATTGGGTTTATGGAACGGTATCTGAGCTAATTTGAAACCCTTGTTTTATGCATCACCCCACCTCACCTTTCCCGTTAGGCAGCCATAGTGTGTTTTCTAACCGTGTGACTCTGTTCTGTTTTGTAATTCAGTTCAAGGGTAGCGGTTTTTACATTCCCTCTATAGGTGATATCTTATGATAAGTGTCTTTTTCTGTGTGACTTATTTGACTTAGAATCGTCGTACCTAAATCCACTCATCATGCTGCTACTAGCCTTATGACGTTGATTTCATGGCTGAGTGATATTCCATTGTACATAAGGACCACAACTTCTTTATCCATTTTTCTCTTTCCTGGGATATTTAAGGTGTAACAAAGTGGAGGTTCTTGTCAACAGAGCAGCCCTAAACTTTGGGGTGCTTGTGTCTTGCTGATTTTTAGTTTTCCCAATTTATACGCCCATGAGTGGAAGTGCCCTATGCTCTCTAAGCTGAGTTTTGTAAATGTTTCAGGACACACCGTACACTTCTCCAGAGTGGCTGTTGGCAATTTACATCCCACCCATCAGCGTAGCAAGGCTCCCGTTTCTCCGTGGCCTATCCTGCATTTCTGGTTTTGACACTTTATTCAGCATGGCCCTTTTGACCGATGGGAAGCGAGACTTCTTTGTAGCGCTGATTTGCCTTTCCAGGTTGCTTGGTTGGCCAAAAAGGGCGTATGCGTTTTTTCCTGAATATATTCAGGAAAAAACGCATACGCCCTTTTTGGCCAAGGGCATCATTGTCGAGGTTTTGCCGCTTTTCCTGTGCTTTAAAGGCGATTCGAATCTGCCTCCTGAAATCTGTTTCCTGCAATTCTGCCTTGCTTTCAAATCCTCTTTGTTGCCTTCCCTCAATATATTTGTAGACGAGAGTTATCATTTATAAGTCTGCAGGTTTGTGAATTGCAGTGCCCCTGAGCTCCATTTTTCAACTCGCTCTCTTGGGAGCTGGCCGCAAAAGCGCAGGATTGCTTTAGGCCCTATTCTGCTTCCGGGCGGCAGACTGAGCCTGTGGTTAATTCTTCTTCCTGATGGGAAAATAGAGTGACCTGTGCCTGTCCCAACACCTAGAGCTAGTCTCTCATTGGTTCCCCCTCTTCCCGTTCACCCTCAGGACAAATTGCAACCTGTATGGAACAGGAGGTTAAATGTGCTGATTCTCCAAGGAGGGAGATTGCTAGTAAAGCGGCTGGAATGGCGAACCCGAGCACAAGGAGATGAGAAATGAGGTGCGTTTTAGAAACCTTTCCCGATCACTCGGTGGACCATCTTCTGGGTTTCTCATGCATGTTTTCGATGTAGGAAGATGCCCTTGAACCTGGAGATTTGGGACCCATGGGATGGGTACCACGCAGTATTACTTTAAAGCGTCTGCGTTTGCTCACCCAACCTCACCAAACCTCTCAGCCCCAAGACTGTCCACCCTTATGTCTCAATCAGGTGCAGGTCTAAATATGGTCAATCCAGGTGGCATCACAGCCCCTGAACGAATTTTGTAAGAATTTCTCTCTCTTTCACTGTCTTTGTTTCACGGGTTTTTAAAATTAATTGAGTTTTATAATGGGGTTTAGCTGTTTTTCACTGCTGTGTTTATGCAGCTTTACACCCACTTGACTCACTTACAGAGAGATATCAATACATAAGTTTTAAGATTCTTACTAGTCAGATATATTCTTGGGCGGTGAATAGGGGGTGTTGAGTCCAGTTCCCTGAGTAAGGAGTAGGTCTTGTCTATTACATATTGGGTTTATGGAACGGTATCTGAGCTAATTTGAAACCCTTGCTTTATGCATCACCCCACCTCACCTTTCCCGTTAGGCAGCCATAGTGTGTTTTCTAACCGTGTGACTCTGTTCTGTTTTGTAATTCAGTTCAAGGGCAGCGGTTTTTACATTCCCTCTATAGGTGATATCTTATGATAAGTGTCTTTTTCTGTGTGACTTATTTGACTTAGAATCGTCGTACCTAAATCCACTCATCATGCTGCTACTAGCCTTATGACGTTGATTTCATGGCTGAGTGATATTCCATTGTACATAAGGACCACAACTTCTTTATCCATTTTTCTCTTTCCTGGGATATTTAAGGTGTAACGAAGTGGAGGTTCTTGTCAACAGAGCAGCCCTAAACTTTGGGGTGCTTGTGTCTTGCTGATTTTTAGTTTTCCCAATTTATACGCCCATGAGTGGAAGTGCCCTATGCTCTCTAAGCTGAGTTTTGTAAATGTTTCAGGACACACCGTACACTTCTCCAGAGTGGCTGTTGGCAATTTACATCCCGCCCATCAGCGTAGCAAGGCTCCTGTTTCTCCGTGGCCTGTCCTGCATTTCTGGTTTTGACACTTTATTCAGCATGGCCCTTTTGACCGATGGGAAGCGAGACTTCTTTGTAGCGCTGATTTGCCTTTCCAGGTTGCTTGGTTGGCCAAAAAGGGCGTATGCGTTTTTTCCTGAATATATTCAGGAAAAAACGCATACGCCCTTTTTGGCCAAGGGCATCATTGTCGAGGTTTTGCCGCTTTTCCTGTGCTTTAAAGGCGATTCGAATCTGCCTCCTGAAATCTGTTTCCTGCAATTCTGCCTTGCTTTCAAATCCTCTTTGTTGCCTTCCCTCAATATATTTGTAGACGAGAGTTATCATTTATAAGTCTGCAGGTTTGTGAATTGCAGTGCCCCTGAGCTCCATTTTTCAACTCGCTCTCTTGGGAGCTGGCCGCAAAAGCGCAGGATTGCTTTAGGCCCTATTCTGCTTCCGGGCGGCAGACTGAGCCTGTGGTTAATTCTTCTTCCTGATGGGAAAATAGAGTGACCTGTGCCTGTCCCAACACCTAGAGCTAGTCTCTCATTGGTTCCCCCTCTTCCCGTTCACCCTCAGGACAAATTGCAACCTGTATGGAACAGGAGGTTAAAGGTGCTGATTCTCCAAGGAGGGAGATTGCTAGTAAAGCGGCTGGAATGGCGAACCCGAGCACAAGGAGATGAGAAATGAGGTGCGTTTTAGAAACCTTTCCCGATCACTCGGTGGACCATCTTCTGGGATTCTCATGCATGTTTTCGATGTAGGAAGATGCCCTTGAACCTGGAGATTTGGGACCCATGGGATGGGTACCACACAGTATTACTTTAAAGCGTCTGCGTTTGCTCACCGAACCTCACCAAACCCCTCAGCCCCAAGAGTGTCCACCCTTATGTCTCAATCAGCTGCGGGTCTAGATATGGTCAATCCAGGTGGCATCACAGCGCCTGAACGAATTTTGTAAGAATTTCTCTCCCTTTCACTGTCTTTGTTTCACGGGTTTTTAAAATTAATTGAGTTTTATAATGGGGTTTAGCTGCTTTTCACTGCTGTGTTTATGCAGCTTTACACCCACTTGACTCACTTACAGAGAGATATCAATACATAGGTTTTAAGATTCTTACTAGTCAGATATACTCTTGGGCGGTGAATAGGGGGTGTTGAGTCCAGTTCCCTGAGCAAGGAGTAGGTCTTGTCTATTACGTATTGGGTTTATGGAACGGTATCTGAGCTAATTTGAAACCCTTGTTTTATGCATCACCCCACCTCACCTTTCCCGTTAGGCAGCCATAGTGTGTTTTCTAACCGTGTGACTCTGTTCTGTTTTGTAATTGAGTTCAAGGGTAGCGGTTTTTACATTCCCTCTATAGGTGATATCTTATGATAAGTGTCTTTTTCTGTGTGACTTATTTGACTTAGAATCGTCGTACCTAAATCCACTCATCATGCTGCTACTAGCCTTATGACGTTGATTTCATGGCTGAGTGATATTCCATTGTACATAAGGACCACAACTTCTTTATCCATTTTTCTCTTTCCTGGGATATTTAAGGTGTAACGAAGTGGAGGTTCTTGTCAACAGAGCAGCCCTAAACTTTGGGGTGCTTGTGTCTTGCTGATTTTTAGTTTTCCCAATTTATACGCCCATGAGTGGAAGTGCCCTATGCTCTCTAAGCTGAGTTTTGTAAATGTTTCAGGACACACCGTACACTTCTCCAAGGTGGCTGTTGGCAATTTACATCCCGCCCATCAGCGTAGCAAGGCTTCCGTTTCTCCGTGGCCTGTCCTGCATTTCTGGTTTTGACACTTTATTCAGCATAGCCCTTTTGACCGATGGGAAGCGAGACTTTTTTGTAGCGCTGATTTGCCTTTCCAGGTTGCTTGGTTGGCCAAAAAGGGCGTATGCGTTTTTTCCTGAATATATTCAGGAAAAAACGCATACGCCCTTTTTGGCCAAGGGCATCATTGTCGAGGTTTTGCCGCTTTTCCTGTGCTTTAAAGGCGATTCGAATCTGCCTCCTGAAATCTGTTTCCTGCAATTCTGCCTTGCTTTCAAATCCTCTTTGTTGCCTTCCCTCAATATATTTGTAGACGAGAGTTATCATTTATAAGTCTGCAGGTTTGTGAATTGCAGTGCCCCTGAGCTCCATTTTTCAACTCGCTCTCTTGGGAGCTGGCCGCAAAAGCGCAAGGTTTTCTTTAGGCCCTATTCTGCTTCCGGGCGGCAGACTGAGCCTGTGGTTAATTCTTCTTCCTGATGGGAAAATAGAGTGACCTGTGCCTGTCCCAACACCTAGAGCTAGTCTCTCATTGGTTCCCCCTCTTCCTGTTCACCCTCAGGACAAATTGCCACCTGTATGGAACAGGAGGTTAAAGGTGCTGATTCTCCAAGGAGGGAGATTGCTAGTAAAGCGGCTGGAATGGCCAACCCGAGCACAAGGAGATGAGAAATGAGGTGCGTTTTAGAAACCTTTCCCGATCACTCGGTGGACCATCTTCTGGGTTTCTCATGCATGTTTTCGATGTAGGAAGATGCCCTTGAACCTGGAGATTTGGGACCCATGGGATGGGTACCACGCAGTATTACTTTAAAGCGTCTGCGTTTGCTCACCCAACCTCACCAAACCTCTCAACCCCAAGAGTGTCCACCCTTATGTCTCAATCAGCTGCAGGTCTAGATATGGTCAATCCAGGTGGCATCACAGCGCCTGAATGAATTTTGTAAGAATTTCTCTCCCTTTCACTGTCTTTGTTTCACGGGTTTTTAAAATTAATTGAGTTTTATAATGGGGTTTAGCTGCTTTTCACTGCTGTGTTTATGCAGCTTTACACCCACTTGACTCACTTACAGAGAGATATCAATACATAGGTTTTAAGATTCTTACTAGTCAGATATACTCTTGGGCGGTGAATAGGGGGTGTTGAGTCCAGTTCCCTGAGCAAGGAGTAGGTCTTGTCTATTACGTATTGGGTTTATGGAACGGTATCTGAGCTAGTTTGAAACCCTTGTTTTATGCATCACCCCACCTCACCTTTCCCGTTAGGCAGCCATAGTGTGTTTTCTAACCGTGTGACTCTGTTCTGTTTTGTAATTGAGTTCAAGGGTAGCGGTTTTTACATTCCCTCTATAGGTGATATCTTATGATAAGTGTCTTTTTCTGTGTGACTTATTTGACTTAGAATCGTCGTACCTAAATCCACTCATCATGCTGCTACTAGCCTTATGACGTTGATTTCATGGCTGAGTGATATTCCATTGTACATAAGGACCACAACTTCTTTATCCATTTTTCTCTTTCCTGGGATATTTAAGGTGTAACGAAGTGGAGGTTCTTGTCAACAGAGCAGCCCTAAACTTTGGGGTGCTTGTGTCTTGCTGATTTTTAGTTTTCCCAATTTATACGCCCATGAGTGGAAGTGCCCTATGCTCTCTAAGCTGAGTTTTGTAAATGTTTCAGGACACACCGTACACTTCTCCAGAGTGGCTGTTGGCAATTTACATCCCACCCATCAGCGTAGCAAGGCTCCCGTTTCTCCGTGGCCTGTCCTGCATTTCTGGTTTTGACATTTTATTCAGCATGGCCCATTTGACCGATGGGAAGCGAGACTTCTTTGTAGCGCTGATTTGCCTTTCCAGGTTGCTTGGTTGGCCAAAAAGGGCGTATGCGTTTTTTCCTGAATATATTCAGGAAAAAACGCATACGCCCTTTTTGGCCAAGGGCATCATTGTCGAGGTTTTGCCGCTTTTCCTGTGCTTTAAAGGCGATTCGAATCTGCCTCCTGAAATCTGTTTCCTGCAATTCTGCCTTGCTTTCAAATCCTCTTTGTTGCCTTCCCTCAATATATTTGTAGACGAGAGTTATCATTTATAAGTCTGCAGGTTTGTGAATTGCAGTGCCCCTGAGCTCCATTTTTCAACTCGCTCTCTTGGGAGCTGGCCGCAAAAGCGCAGGATTGCTTTAGGCCCTATTCTGCTTCCGGGCGGCAGACTGAGCCTGTGGTTAATTCTTCTTCCTGATGGGAAAATAGAGTGACCTGTGCCTGTCCCAACACCTAGAGCTAGTCTCTCATTGGTTCCCCCTCTTCCCGTTCACCCTCAGGACAAATTGCAACCTGTATGGAACAGGAGGTTAAAGGTGCTGATTCTCCAAGGAGGGAGATTGCTAGTAAAGCGGCTGGAATGGCGAACCCGAGCACAAGGAGATGAGAAATGAGGTGCGTTTTAGAAACCTTTCCCGATCACTCGGTGGACCATCTTCTGGGATTCTCATGCATGTTTTCGATGTAGGAAGATGCCCTTGAACCTGGAGATTTGGGACCCATGGGATGGGTACCACACAGTATTACTTTAAAGCGTCTGCGTTTGCTCACCGAACCTCACCAAAACCCTCAGCCCCAAGAGTGTCCACCCTTATGTCTCAATCAGCTGCGGGTCTAGATATGGTCAATCCAGGTGGCATCACAGCGCCTGAACGAATTTTGTAAGAATTTCTCTCCCTTTCACTGTCTTTGTTTCACGGGTTTTTAAAATTAATTGAGTTTTATAATGGGGTTTAGCTGCTTTTCACTGCTGTGTTTATGCAGCTTTACACCCACTTGACTCACTTACAGAGAGATATCAATACATAGGTTTTAAGATTCTTACTAGTCAGATATACTCTTGGGCGGTGAATAGGGGGTGTTGAGTCCAGTTCCCTGAGCAAGGAGTAGGTCTTGTCTATTACGTATTGGGTTTATGGAACGGTATCTGAGCTAATTTGAAACCCTTGTTTTATGCATCACCCCACCTCACCTTTCCCGTTAGGCAGCCATAGTGTGTTTTCTAACCGTGTGACTCTGTTCTGTTTTGTAATTGAGTTCAAGGGTAGCGGTTTTTACATTCCCTCTATAGGTGATATCTTATGATAAGTGTCTTTTTCTGTGTGACTTATTTGACTTAGAATCATCGTACCTAAATCCACTCATCATGCTGCTACTAGCCTTATGACGTTGATTTCATGGCTGAGTGATATTCCATTGTACATAAGGACCACAACTTCTTTATCCATTTTTCTCTTTCCTGGGATATTTAAGGTGTAACGAAGTGGAGGTTCTTGTCAACAGAGCAGCCCTAAACTTTGGGGTGCTTGTGTCTTGCTGATTTTTAGTTTTCCCAATTTATACGCCCATGAGTGGAAGTGCCCTATGCTCTCTAAGCTGAGTTTTGTAAATGTTTCAGGACACACCGTACACTTCTCCAAGGTGGCTGTTGGCAATTTACATCCCGCCCATCAGCGTAGCAAGGCTTCCGTTTCTCCGTGGCCTGTCCTGCATTTCTGGTTTTGACACTTTATTCAGCATAGCCCTTTTGACCGATGGGAAGCGAGACTTTTTTGTAGCGCTGATTTGCCTTTCCAGGTTGCTTGGTTGGCCAAAAAGGGCGTATGCGTTTTTTCCTGAATATATTCAGGAAAAAACGCATACGCCCTTTTTGGCCAAGGGCATCATTGTCGAGGTTTTGCCGCTTTTCCTGTGCTTTAAAGGCGATTCGAATCTGCCTCCTGAAATCTGTTTCCTGCAATTCTGCCTTGCTTTCAAATCCTCTTTGTTGCCTTCCCTCAATATATTTGTAGACGAGAGTTATCATTTATAAGTCTGCAGGTTTGTGAATTGCAGTGCCCCTGAGCTCCATTTTTCAACTCGCTCTCTTGGGAGCCTGCCGCAAAAGCGCAGGATTGCTTTAGGCCCTATTCTGCTTCCGGGCGGCAGACTGAGCCTGTGGTTAATTCTTCTTCCTGATGGGAAAATAGAGTGACCTGTGCCTGTCCCAACACCTAGAGCTAGTCTCTCATTGGTTCCCCCTCTTCCTGTTCACCCTCAGGACAAATTGCCACCTGTATGGAACAGGAGGTTAAAGGTGCTGATTCTCCAAGGAGGGAGATTGCTAGTAAAGCGGCTGGAATGGCGAACCCGAGCACAAGGAGATGAGAAATGAGGTGCGTTTTAGAAACCTTTCCCGATCACTCGGTGGACCATCTTCTGGGTTTCTCATGCATGTTTTCGATGTAGGAAGATGCCCTTGAACCTGGAGATTTGGGACCCATGGGATGGGTACCACGCAGTATTACTTTAAAGCGTCTGCGTTTGCTCACCCAACCTCACCAAACCTCTCAGCCCCAAGAGTGTCCACTCTTATGTCTCAATCAGCTGCAGGTCTAGATATGGTCAATCCAGGTGGCATCACAGCGCCTGAATGAATTTTGTAAGAATTTCTCTCCCTTTCACTGTCTTTGTTTCACGGGTTTTTAAAATTAATTGAGTTTTATAATGGGGTTTAGCTGCTTTTCACTGCTGTGTTTATGCAGCTTTACACCCACTTGACTCACTTACAGAGAGATATCAATACATAGGTTTTAAGATTCTTACTAGTCAGATATACTCTTGGGCGGTGAATAGGGGGTGTTGAGTCCAGTTCCCTGAGCAAGGAGTAGGTCTTGTCTATTACGTATTGGGTTTATGGAACGGTATCTGAGCTAATTTGAAACCCTTGTTTTATGCATCACCCCACCTCACCTTTCCCGTTAGGCAGCCATAGTGTGTTTTCTAACCGTGTGACTCTGTTCTGTTTTGTAATTGAGTTCAAGGGTAGCGGTTTTTACATTCCCTCTATAGGTGATATCTTATGATAAGTGTCTTTTTCTGTGTGACTTATTTGACTTAGAATCGTCGTACCTAAATCCACTCATCATGCTGCTACTAGCCTTATGACGTTGATTTCATGGCTGAGTGATATTCCATTGTACATAAGGACCACAACTTCTTTATCCATTTTTCTCTTTCCTGGGATATTTAAGGTGTAACGAAGTGGAGGTTCTTGTCAACAGAGCAGCCCTAAACTTTGGGGTGCTTGTGTCTTGCTGATTTTTAGTTTTCCCAATTTATACGCCCATGAGTGGAAGTGCCCTATGCTCTCTAAGCTGAGTTTTGTAAATGTTTCAGGACACACCGTACACTTCTCCAGAGTGGCTGTTGGCAATTTACATCCCACCCATCAGCGTAGCAAGGCTCCCGTTTCTCCGTGGCCTGTCCTGCATTTCTGGTTTTGACACTTTATTCAGCATGGCCCATTTGACCGATGGGAAGCGAGACTTCTTTGTAGCGCTGATTTGCCTTTCCAGGTTGCTTGGTTGGCCAAAAAGGGCGTATGCGTTTTTTCCTGAATATATTCAGGAAAAAACGCATACGCCCTTTTTGGCCAAGGGCATCATTGTCGAGGTTTTGCCGCTTTTCCTGTGCTTTAAAGGCGATTCGAATCTGCCTCCTGAAATCTGTTTCCTGCAATTCTGCTTTGCTTTCAAATCCTCTTGGTTGCCTTCCCTCAATATATTTGTAGACGAGAGTTATCATTTATAAGTCTGCAGGTTTGTGAATTGCAGTGCCCCTGAGCTCCATTTTTCAACTCGCTCTCTTGGGAGCTGGCCGCAAAAGCGCAGGATTGCTTTAGGCCCTATTCTGCTTCCGGGCGGCAGACTGAGCCTGTGGTTAATTCTTCTTCCTGATGGGAAAATAGAGTGACCTGTGCCTGTCCCAACACCTAGAGCTAGTCTCTCATTGGTTCCCCCTCTTCCCTTTCACCCTCAGGACAAATTGCAACCTGTATGGAACAGGAGGTTAAAGGTGCTGATTCTCCAAGGAGGGAGATTGCTAGTAAAGCGGCTGGAATGGCGAACCCGAGCACAAGGAGATGAGAAATGAGGTGCGTTTTAGAAACCTTTCCCGATCACTCGGTGGACCATCTTCTGGGTTTCTCATGCATGTTTTCGATGTAGGAAGATGCCCTTGAACCTGGAGATTTGGGACCCATGGGATGGGTACCACGCAGTATTACTTTAAAGCGTCTGCGTTTGCTCACCGAACCTCACCAAACCTCTCAGCCCCAAGAGTGTCCACCCTTATGTCTCAATCAGCTGCGGGTCTAGATATGGTCAATCCAGGTGGCATCACAGCGCCTGAACGAATTTTGTAAGAATTTCTCTCCCTTTCACTGTCTTTGTTTCACGGGTTTTTAAAATTAATTGAGTTTTATAATGGGGTTTAGCTGCTTTTCACTGCTGTGTTTATGCAGCTTTACACCCACTTGACTCACTTACAGAGAGATATCAATACATAGGTTTTAAGATTCTTACTAGTCAGATATACTCTTGGGCGGTGAATAGGGGGTGTTGAGTCCAGTTCCCTGAGCAAGGAGTAGGTCTTGTCTATTACGTATTGGGTTTATGGAACGGTATCTGAGCTAATTTGAAACCCTTGTTTTATGCATCACCCCACCTCACCTTTCCCGTTAGGCAGCCATAGTGTGTTTTCTAACCGTGTGACTCTGTTCTGTTTTGTAATTGAGTTCAAGGGTAGCGGTTTTTACATTCCCTCTATAGGTGATATCTTATGATAAGTGTCTTTTTCTGTGTGACTTATTTGACTTAGAATCGTCGTACCTAAATCCACTCATCATGCTGCTACTAGCCTTATGACGTTGATTTCATGGCTGAGTGATATTCCATTGTACATAAGGACCACAACTTCTTTATCCATTTTTCTCTTTCCTGGGATATTTAAGGTGTAACGAAGTGGAGGTTCTTGTCAACAGAGCAGCCCTAAACTTTGGGGTGCTTGTGTCTTGCTGATTTTTAGTTTTCCCAATTTATACGCCCATGAGTGGAAGTGCCCTATGCTCTCTAAGCTGAGTTTTGTAAATGTTTCAGGACACACCGTACACTTCTCCAAGGTGGCTGTTGGCAATTTACATCCCGCCCATCAGCGTAGCAAGGCTTCCGTTTCTCCGTGGCCTGTCCTGCATTTCTGGTTTTGACACTTTATTCAGCATAGCCCTTTTGACCGATGGGAAGCGAGACTTTTTTGTAGCGCTGATTTGCCTTTCCAGGTTGCTTGGTTGGCCAAAAAGGGCGTATGCGTTTTTTCCTGAATATATTCAGGAAAAAACGCATACGCCCTTTTTGGCCAAGGGCATCATTGTCGAGGTTTTGCCGCTTTTCCTGTGCTTTAAAGGCGATTCGAATCTGCCTCCTGAAATCTGTTTCCTGCAATTCTGCCTTGCTTTCAAATCCTCTTTGTTGCCTTCCCTCAATATATTTGTAGACGAGAGTTATCATTTATAAGTCTGCAGGTTTGTGAATTGCAGTGCCCCTGAGCTCCATTTTTCAACTCGCTCTCTTGGGAGCTGGCCGCAAAAGCGCAGGATTGCTTTAGGCCCTATTCTGCTTCCGGGCGGCAGACTGAGCCTGTGGTTAATTCTTCTTTCTGATGGGAAAATAGAGTGACCTGTGCCTGTCCCAACACCTAGAGCTAGTCTCTCATTGGTTCCCCCTCTTCCTGTTCACCCTCAGGACAAATTGCCACCTGTATGGAACAGGAGGTTAAAGGTGCTGATTCTCCAAGGAGGGAGATTGCTAGTAAAGCGGCTGGAATGGCGAACCCGAGCACAAGGAGATGAGAAATGAGGTGCGTTTTAGAAACCTTTCCCGATCACTCGGTGGACCATCTTCTGGGTTTCTCATGCATGTTTTCGATGTAGGAAGATGCCCTTGAACCTGGAGATTTGGGACCCATGGGATGGGTACCACGCAGTATTACTTTAAAGCGTCTGCGTTTGCTCACCCAACCTCACCAAACCTCTCAACCCCAAGAGTGTCCACCCTTATGTCTCAATCAGCTGCAGGTCTAGATATGGTCAATCCAGGTGGCATCACAGCGCCTGAATGAATTTTGTAAGAATTTCTCTCCCTTTCACTGTCTTTGTTTCACGGGTTTTTAAAATTAATTGAGTTTTATAATGGGGTTTAGCTGCTTTTCACTGCTGTGTTTATGCAGCTTTACACCCACTTGACTCACTTACAGAGAGATATCAATACATAGGTTTTAAGATTCTTACTAGTCAGATATACTCTTGGGCGGTGAATAGGGGGTGTTGAGTCCAGTTCCCTGAGCAAGGAGTAGGTCTTGTCTATTACGTATTGGGTTTATGGAACGGTATCTGAGCTAGTTTGAAACCCTTGTTTTATGCATCACCCCACCTCACCTTTCCCGTTAGGCAGCCATAGTGTGTTTTCTAACCGTGTGACTCTGTTCTGTTTTGTAATTGAGTTCAAGGGTAGCGGTTTTTACATTCCCTCTATAGGTGATATCTTATGATAGTGTCTTTTTCTGTGTGACTTATTTGACTTAGAATCGTCGTACCTAAATCCACTCATCATGCTGCTACTAGCCTTATGACGTTGATTTCATGGCTGAGTGATATTCCATTGTACATAAGGACCACAACTTCTTTATCCATTTTTCTCTTTCCTGGGATATTTAAGGTGTAACGAAGTGGAGGTTCTTGTCAACAGAGCAGCCCTAAACTTTGGGGTGCTTGTGTCTTGCTGATTTTTAGTTTTCCCAATTTATACGCCCATGAGTGGAAGTGCCCTATGCTCTCTAAGCTGAGTTTTGTAAATGTTTCAGGACACACCGTACACTTCTCCAGAGTGGCTGTTGGCAATTTACATCCCACCCATCAGCGTAGCAAGGCTCCCGTTTCTCCGTGGCCTGTCCTGCATTTCTGGTTTTGACATTTTATTCAGCATGGCCCATTTGACCGATGGGAAGCGAGACTTCTTTGTAGCGCTGATTTGCCTTTCCAGGTTGCTTGGTTGGCCAAAAAGGGCGTATGCGTTTTTTCCTGAATATATTCAGGAAAAAACGCATACGCCCTTTTTGGCCAAGGGCATCATTGTCGAGGTTTTGCCGCTTTTCCTGTGCTTTAAAGGCGATTCGAATCTGCCTCCTGAAATCTGTTTCCTGCAATTCTGCCTTGCTTTCAAATCCTCTTTGTTGCCTTCCCTCAATATATTTGTAGACGAGAGTTATCATTTATAAGTCTGCAGGTTTGTGAATTGCAGTGCCCCTGAGCTCCATTTTTCAACTCGCTCTCTTGGGAGCTGGCCGCAAAAGCGCAGGATTGCTTTAGGCCCTATTCTGCTTCCGGGCGGCAGACTGAGCCTGTGGTTAATTCTTCTTCCTGATGGGAAAATAGAGTGACCTGTGCCTGTCCCAACACCTAGAGCTAGTCTCTCATTGGTTCCCCCTCTTCCCGTTCACCCTCAGGACAAATTGCAACCTGTATGGAACAGGAGGTTAAAGGTGCTGATTCTCCAAGGAGGGAGATTGCTAGTAAAGCGGCTGGAATGGCGAACCCGAGCACAAGGAGATGAGAAATGAGGTGCGTTTTAGAAACCTTTCCCGATCACTCGGTGGACCATCTTCTGGGATTCTCATGCATGTTTTCGATGTAGGAAGATGCCCTTGAACCTGGAGATTTGGGACCCATGGGATGGGTACCACACAGTATTACTTTAAAGCGTCTGCGTTTGCTCACCGAACCTCACCAAAACCCTCAGCCCCAAGAGTGTCCACCCTTATGTCTCAATCAGCTGCGGGTCTAGATATGGTCAATCCAGGTGGCATCACAGCGCCTGAACGAATTTTGTAAGAATTTCTCTCCCTTTCACTGTCTTTGTTTCACGGGTTTTTAAAATTAATTGAGTTTTATAATGGGGTTTAGCTGCTTTTCACTGCTGTGTTTATGCAGCTTTACACCCACTTGACTCACTTACAGAGAGATATCAATACATAGGTTTTAAGATTCTTACTAGTCAGATATACTCTTGGGCGGTGAATAGGGGGTGTTGAGTCCAGTTCCCTGAGCAAGGAGTAGGTCTTGTCTATTACGTATTGGGTTTATGGAACGGTATCTGAGCTAATTTGAAACCCTTGTTTTATGCATCACCCCACCTCACCTTTCCCGTTAGGCAGCCATAGTGTGTTTTCTAACCGTGTGACTCTGTTCTGTTTTGTAATTGAGTTCAAGGGTAGCGGTTTTTACATTCCCTCTATAGGTGATATCTTATGATAAGTGTCTTTTTCTGTGTGACTTATTTGACTTAGAATCATCGTACCTAAATCCACTCATCATGCTGCTACTAGCCTTATGACGTTGATTTCATGGCTGAGTGATATTCCATTGTACATAAGGACCACAACTTCTTTATCCATTTTTCTCTTTCCTGGGATATTTAAGGTGTAACGAAGTGGAGGTTCTTGTCAACAGAGCAGCCCTAAACTTTGGGGTGCTTGTGTCTTGCTGATTTTTAGTTTTCCCAATTTATACGCCCATGAGTGGAAGTGCCCTATGCTCTCTAAGCTGAGTTTTGTAAATGTTTCAGGACACACCGTACACTTCTCCAAGGTGGCTGTTGGCAATTTACATCCCGCCCATCAGCGTAGCAAGGCTTCCGTTTCTCCGTGGCCTGTCCTGCATTTCTGGTTTTGACACTTTATTCAGCATAGCCCTTTTGACCGATGGGAAGCGAGACTTTTTTGTAGCGCTGATTTGCCTTTCCAGGTTGCTTGGTTGGCCAAAAAGGGCGTATGCGTTTTTTCCTGAATATATTCAGGAAAAAACGCATACGCCCTTTTTGGCCAAGGGCATCATTGTCGAGGTTTTGCCGCTTTTCCTGTGCTTTAAAGGCGATTCGAATCTGCCTCCTGAAATCTGTTTCCTGCAATTCTGCCTTGCTTTCAAATCCTCTTTGTTGCCTTCCCTCAATATATTTGTAGACGAGAGTTATCATTTATAAGTCTGCAGGTTTGTGAATTGCAGTGCCCCTGAGCTCCATTTTTCAACTCGCTCTCTTGGGAGCTGGCCGCAAAAGCGCAGGATTGCTTTAGGCCCTATTCTGCTTCCGGGCGGCAGACTGAGCCTGTGGTTAATTCTTCTTCCTGATGGGAAAATAGAGTGACCTGTGCCTGTCCCAACACCTAGAGCTAGTCTCTCATTGGTTCCCCCTCTTCCTGTTCACCCTCAGGACAAATTGCCACCTGTATGGAACAGGAGGTTAAAGGTGCTGATTCTCCAAGGAGGGAGATTGCTAGTAAAGCGGCTGGAATGGCGAACCCGAGCACAAGGAGATGAGAAATGAGGTGCGTTTTAGAAACCTTTCCCGATCACTCGGTGGACCATCTTCTGGGTTTCTCATGCATGTTTTCGATGTAGGAAGATGCCCTTGAACCTGGAGATTTGGGACCCATGGGATGGGTACCACGCAGTATTACTTTAAAGCGTCTGCGTTTGCTCACCCAACCTCACCAAACCTCTCAGCCCCAAGAGTGTCCACCCTTATGTCTCAATCAGCTGCAGGTCTAGATATGGTCAATCCAGGTGGCATCACAGCGCCTGAATGAATTTTGTAAGAATTTCTCTCCCTTTCACTGTCTTTGTTTCACGGGTTTTTAAAATTAATTGAGTTTTATAATGGGGTTTAGCTGCTTTTCACTGCTGTGTTTATGCAGCTTTACACCCACTTGACTCACTTACAGAGAGATATCAATACATAGGTTTTAAGATTCTTACTAGTCAGATATACTCTTGGGCGGTGAATAGGGGGTGTTGAGTCCAGTTCCCTGAGCAAGGAGTAGGTCTTGTCTATTACGTATTGGGTTTATGGAACGGTATCTGAGCTAATTTGAAACCCTTGTTTTATGCATCACCCCACCTCACCTTTCCCGTTAGGCAGCCATAGTGTGTTTTCTAACCGTGTGACTCTGTTCTGTTTTGTAATTGAGTTCAAGGGTAGCGGTTTTTACATTCCCTCTATAGGTGATATCTTATGATAAGTGTCTTTTTCTGTGTGACTTATTTGACTTAGAATCATCGTACCTAAATCCACTCATCATGCTGCTACTAGCCTTATGACGTTGATTTCATGGCTGAGTGATATTCCATTGTACATAAGGACCACAACTTCTTTATCCATTTTTCTCTTTCCTGGGATATTTAAGGTGTAACGAAGTGGAGGTTCTTGTCAACAGAGCAGCCCTAAACTTTGGGGTGCTTGTGTCTTGCTGATTTTTAGTTTTCCCAATTTATACGCCCATGAGTGGAAGTGCCCTATGCTCTCTAAGCTGAGTTTTGTAAATGTTTCAGGACACACCGTACACTTCTCCAAGGTGGCTGTTGGCAATTTACATCCCGCCCATCAGCGTAGCAAGGCTTCCGTTTCTCCGTGGCCTGTCCTGCATTTCTGGTTTTGACACTTTATTCAGCATAGCCCTTTTGACCGATGGGAAGCGAGACTTTTTTGTAGCGTGATTTGCCTTTCCAGGTTGCTTGGTTGGCCAAAAAGGGCGTATGCGTTTTTTCCTGAATATATTCAGGAAAAAACGCATACGCCCTTTTTGGCCAAGGGCATCATTGTCGAGGTTTTGCCGCTTTTCCTGTGCTTTAAAGGCGATTCGAATCTGCCTCCTGAAATCTGTTTCCTGCAATTCTGCCTTGCTTTCAAATCCTCTTTGTTGCCTTCCCTCAATATATTTGTAGACGAGAGTTATCATTTATAAGTCTGCAGGTTTGTGAATTGCAGTGCCCCTGAGCTCCATTTTTCAACTCGCTCTCTTGGGAGCTGGCCGCAAAAGCGCAGGATTGCTTTAGGCCCTATTCTGCTTCCGGGCGGCAGACTGAGCCTGTGGTTAATTCTTCTTCCTGATGGGAAAATAGAGTGACCTGTGCCTGTCCCAACACCTAGAGCTAGTCTCTCATTGGTTCCCCCTCTTCCTGTTCACCCTCAGGACAAATTGCCACCTGTATGGAACAGGAGGTTAAAGGTGCTGATTCTCCAAGGAGGGAGATTGCTAGTAAAGCGGCTGGAATGGCGAACCCGAGCACAAGGAGATGAGAAATGAGGTGCGTTTTAGAAACCTTTCCCGATCACTCGGTGGACCATCTTCTGGGTTTCTCATGCATGTTTTCGATGTAGGAAGATGCCCTTGAACCTGGAGATTTGGGACCCATGGGATGGGTACCACGCAGTATTACTTTAAAGCGTCTGCGTTTGCTCACCCAACCTCACCAAACCTCTCAGCCCCAAGAGTGTCCACCCTTATGTCTCAATCAGCTGCAGGTCTAGATATGGTCAATCCAGGTGGCATCACAGCGCCTGAATGAATTTTGTAAGAATTTCTCTCCCTTTCACTGTCTTTGTTTCACGGGTTTTTAAAATTAATTGAGTTTTATAATGGGGTTTAGCTGCTTTTCACTGCTGTGTTTATGCAGCTTTACACCCACTTGACTCACTTACAGAGAGATATCAATACATAGGTTTTAAGATTCTTACTAGTCAGATATACTCTTGGGCGGTGAATAGGGGGTGTTGAGTCCAGTTCCCTGAGCAAGGAGTAGGTCTTGTCTATTACGTATTGGGTTTATGGAACGGTATCTGAGCTAATTTGAAACCCTTGTTTTATGCATCACCCCACCTCACCTTTCCCGTTAGGCAGCCATAGTGTGTTTTCTAACCGTGTGACTCTGTTCTGTTTTGTAATTGAGTTCAAGGGTAGCGGTTTTTACATTCCCTCTATAGGTGATATCTTATGATAAGTGTCTTTTTCTGTGTGACTTATTTGACTTAGAATCGTCGTACCTAAATCCACTCATCATGCTGCTACTAGCCTTATGACGTTGATTTCATGGCTGAGTGATATTCCATTGTACATAAGGACCACAACTTCTTTATCCATTTTTCTCTTTCCTGGGATATTTAAGGTGTAACGAAGTGGAGGTTCTTGTCAACAGAGCAGCCCTAAACTTTGGGGTGCTTGTGTCTTGCTGATTTTTAGTTTTCCCAATTTATACGCCCATGAGTGGAAGTGCCCTATGCTCTCTAAGCTGAGTTTTGTAAATGTTTCAGGACACACCGTACACTTCTCCAGAGTGGCTGTTGGCAATTTACATCCCACCCATCAGCGTAGCAAGGCTCCCGTTTCTCCGTGGCCTGTCCTGCATTTCTGGTTTTGACACTTTATTCAGCATGGCCCATTTGACCGATGGGAAGCGAGACTTCTTTGTAGCGCTGATTTGCCTTTCCAGGTTGCTTGGTTGGCCAAAAAGGGCGTATGCGTTTTTTCCTGAATATATTCAGGAAAAAACGCATACGCCCTTTTTGGCCAAGGGCATCATTGTCGAGGTTTTGCCGCTTTTCCTGTGCTTTAAAGGCGATTCGAATCTGCCTCCTGAAATCTGTTTCCTGCAATTCTGCTTTGCTTTCAAATCCTCTTGGTTGCCTTCCCTCAATATATTTGTAGACGAGAGTTATCATTTATAAGTCTGCAGGTTTGTGAATTGCAGTGCCCCTGAGCTCCATTTTTCAACTCGCTCTCTTGGGAGCTGGCCGCAAAAGCGCAGGATTGCTTTAGGCCCTATTCTGCTTCCGGGCGGCAGACTGAGCCTGTGGTTAATTCTTCTTCCTGATGGGAAAATAGAGTGACCTGTGCCTGTCCCAACACCTAGAGCTAGTCTCTCATTGGTTCCCCCTCTTCCCTTTCACCCTCAGGACAAATTGCAACCTGTATGGAACAGGAGGTTAAAGGTGCTGATTCTCCAAGGAGGGAGATTGCTAGTAAAGCGGCTGGAATGGCGAACCCGAGCACAAGGAGATGAGAAATGAGGTGCGTTTTAGAAACCTTTCCCGATCACTCGGTGGACCATCTTCTGGGTTTCTCATGCATGTTTTCGATGTAGGAAGATGCCCTTGAACCTGGAGATTTGGGACCCATGGGATGGGTACCACGCAGTATTACTTTAAAGCGTCTGCGTTTGCTCACCGAACCTCACCAAACCCCTCAGCCCCAAGAGTGTCCACCCTTATGTCTCAATCAGCTGCGGGTCTAGATATGGTCAATCCAGGTGGCATCACAGCGCCTGAACGAATTTTGTAAGAATTTCTCTCCCTTTCACTGTCTTTGTTTCACGGGTTTTTAAAATTAATTGAGTTTTATAATGGGGTTTAGCTGCTTTTCACTGCTGTGTTTATGCAGCTTTACACCCACTTGACTCACTTACAGAGAGATATCAATACATAGGTTTTAAGATTCTTACTAGTCAGATATACTCTTGGGCGGTGAATAGGGGGTGTTGTGTCCAGTTCCCTGAGCAAGGAGTAGGTCTTGTCTATTACGTACTGGGTTTATGGAACCGTATCAGAGCTAATTTGAAACCCTTGTTTTATGCATCACCCCACCTCACCTTTCCCGTTAGGCAGCCATAGTGTGTTTTCTAACCGTGTGACTCTGTTCTGTTTTGTAATTGAGTTCAAGGGTAGCGGTTTTTACATTCCCTCTATAGGTGATATCTTATGATAAGTGTCTTTTTCTGTGTGACTTATTTGACTTAGAATCGTCGTACCTAAATCCACTCATCATGCTGCTACTAGCCTTATGACGTTGATTTCATGGCTGAGTGATATTCCATTGTACATAAGGACCACAACTTCTTTATCCATTTTTCTCTTTCCTGGGATATTTAAGGTGTAACGAAGTGGAGGTTCTTGTCAACAGAGCAGCCCTAAACTTTGGGGTGCTTGTGTCTTGCTGATTTTTAGTTTTCGCAATTTATACGCCCATGAGTGGAAGTGCCCTATGCTCTCTAAGCTGAGTTTTGTAAATGTTTCAGGACACACCGTACACTTCTCCAGAGTGGCTGTTGGCAATTTACATCCCGCCCATCAGCGTAGCAAGGCTTCCGTTTCTCCGTGGCCTGTCCTGCATTTCTGGTTTTGACACTTTATTCAGCATGGCCCTTTTGACCGATGGGAAGCGAGACTTCTTTGTAGCGCTGATTTGCCTTTCCAGGTTGCTTGGTTGGCCAAAAAGGGCGTATGCGTTTTTTCCTGAATATATTCAGGAAAAAACGCATACGCCCTTTTTGGCCAAGGGCATCATTGTCGAGGTTTTGCCGCTTTTCCTGTGCTTTAAATGTGATTCGAATCTGCCTCCTGAAATCTGTTTCCTGCAATTCTGCCTTGCTTTCAAATCCTCTTTGTTGCCTTCCCTCAATATATTTGTAGACGAGAGTTATCATTTATAAGTCTGCAGGTTTGTGAATTGCAGTGCCCCTGAGCTCCATTTTTCAACTCGCTCTCTTGGGAGCTGGCCGCAAAAGCGCAGGATTGCTTTAGGCCCTATTCTGCTTCCGGGCGGCAGACTGAGCCTGTGGTTAATTCTTCTTCCTGATGGGAAAATAGAGTGACCTGTGCCTGTCCCAACACCTAGAGCTAGTCTCTCATTGGTTCCCCCTCTTCCCGTTCACCCTCAGGACAAATTGCAACTTGTATGGAACAGGAGGTTAAAGGTGCTGATTCTCCAAGGAGGGAGATTGCTAGTAAAGCGGCTGGAATGGCGAACCCGAGCACAAGGAGATGAGAAATGAGGTGCGTTTTATAAACGTTTCCCGATCACTCGGTGGACCATCTTCTGGGTTTCTCATGCATGTTTTCGATGTAGGAAGATGCCCTTGAACCTGGAGATTTGGGACCCATGGGATGGGTACCACGCAGTATTACTTTAAAGCGTCTGCGTTTGCTCACCCAACCTCACCAAACTTCTCAGCCCCAAGAGTGTCCACCCTTATGTCTCAATCAGCTGCCGGTCTAGATATGGTCAATCCAGGTGGCATCACAGGGCCTGAACGAATTTTGTAAGAATTTCTCTCCCTTTCACTGTCTTTGTTTCACGGGTTTTTAAAATTAATTGAGTTTTATAATGGGGTTTAGCTGCTTTTCACTGCTGTGTTTATGCAGCTTTACACCCACTTGACTCACTTACAGAGAGATATCATTACATAGGTTTTAAGATTGTTACTAGTCAGATATACTCTTGGGCGGTGAATAGGGGGTGTTGAGTCCAGTTCCCTGAGCAAGGAGTAGGTCTTGTCTATTACATATTGGGTTTATGGAACGGTATCTGAGCTAATTTGAAACCCTTGTTTTATGCATCACCCCACCTCACCTTTCCCGTTAGGCAGCCATAGTGTGTTTTCTAACCGTGTGACTCTGTTCTGTTTTGTAATTCAGTTCAAGGGTAGCGGTTTTTACATTCCCTCTATAGGTGATATCTTATGATAAGTGTCTTTTTCTGTGTGACTTATTTGACTTAGAATCGTCGTACCTAAATCCACTCATCATGCTGCTACTAGCCTTATGACGTTGATTTCATGGCTGAGTGATATTCCATTGTACATAAGGACCACAACTTCTTTATCCATTTTTCTCTTTCCTGGGATATTTAAGGTGTAACAAAGTGGAGGTTCTTGTCAACAGAGCAGCCCTAAACTTTGGGGTGCTTGTGTCTTGCTGATTTTTAGTTTTCCCAATTTATACGCCCATGAGTGGAAGTGCCCTATGCTCTCTAAGCTGAGTTTTGTAAATGTTTCAGGACACACCGTACACTTCTCCAGAGTGGCTGTTGGCAATTTACATCCCACCCATCAGCGTAGCAAGGCTCCCGTTTCTCCGTGGCCTATCCTGCATTTCTGGTTTTGACACTTTATTCAGCATGGCCCTTTTGACCGATGGGAAGCGAGACTTCTTTGTAGCGCTGATTTGCCTTTCCAGGTTGCTTGGTTGGCCAAAAAGGGCGTATGCGTTTTTTCCTGAATATATTCAGGAAAAAACGCATACGCCCTTTTTGGCCAAGGGCATCATTGTCGAGGTTTTGCCGCTTTTCCTGTGCTTTAAAGGCGATTCGAATCTGCCTCCTGAAATCTGTTTCCTGCAATTCTGCCTTGCTTTCAAATCCTCTTTGTTGCCTTCCCTCAATATATTTGTAGACGAGAGTTATCATTTATAAGTCTGCAGGTTTGTGAATTGCAGTGCCCCTGAGCTCCATTTTTCAACTCGCTCTCTTGGGAGCTGGCCGCAAAAGCGCAGGATTGCTTTAGGCCCTATTCTGCTTCCGGGCGGCAGACTGAGCCTGTGGTTAATTCTTCTTCCTGATGGGAAAATAGAGTGACCTGTGCCTGTCCCAACACCTAGAGCTAGTCTCTCATTGGTTCCCCCTCTTCCCGTTCACCCTCAGGACAAATTGCAACCTGTATGGAACAGGAGGTTAAAGGTGCTGATTCTCCAAGGAGGGAGATTGCTTGTAAAGCGGCTGGAATGGCGAACCCGAGCACAAGGAGATGAGAAATGAGATGCGTTTTAGAAACCTTTCCCGATCACTCGGTGGACCATCTTCTGGGATTCTCATGCATGTTTTCGAAGTAGGAAGATGCCCTTGAACCTGGAGATTTGGGACCCATGGGATGGGTACCACACAGTATTACTTTAAAGCGTCTGCGTTTGCTCACCGAACCTCACCAAACCCCTCAGCCCCAAGAGTGTCCACCCTTATGTCTCAATCAGCTGCGGGTCTAGATATGGTCAATCCAGGTGGCATCACAGCGCCTGAACGAATTTTGTAAGAATTTCTCTCCCTTTCACTGTCTTTGTTTCACGGGTTTTTAAAATTAATTGAGTTTTATAATGGGGTTTAGCTGCTTTTCACTGCTGTGTTTATGCAGCTTTACACCCACTTGACTCACTTACAGAGAGATATCAATACATAGGTTTTAAGATTCTTACTAGTCAGATATACTCTTGGGCGGTGAATAGGGGGTGTTGTGTCCAGTTCCCTGAGCAAGGAGTAGGTCTTGTCTATTACGTACTGGGTTTATGGAACGGTATCAGAGCTAATTTGAAACCCTTGTTTTATGCATCACCCCACCTCACCTTTCCCGTTAGGCAGCCATAGTGTGTTTTCTAACCGTGTGACTCTGTTCTGTTTTGTAATTCAGTTCAAGGGTAGCGGTTTTTACATTCCCTCTATAGGTGATATCTTATGATAAGTGTCTTTTTCTGTGTGACTTATTTGACTTAGAATCGTCGTACCTAAATCCACTCATCATGCTGCTACTAGCCTTATGACGTTGATTTCATGGCTGAGTGATATTCCATTGTACATAAGGACCACAACTTCTTTATCCATTTTTCTCTTTCCTGGGATATTTAAGGTGTAACGAAGTGGAGGTTCTTGTCAACAGAGCAGCCCTAAACTTTGGGGTGCTTGTGTCTTGCTGATTTTTAGTTTTCGCAATTTATACGCCCATGAGTGGAAGTGCCCTATGCTCTCTAAGCTGAGTTTTGTAAATGTTTCAGGACACACCGTACACTTCTCCAGAGTGGCTGTTGGCAATTTACATCCCACCCATCAGCGTAGCAAGGCTCCCGTTTCTCCGTGGCCTATCCTGCATTTCTGGTTTTGACACTTTATTCAGCATGGCCCTTTTGACCGAAGGGAAGCGAGACTTCTTTGTAGCGCTGATTTGCCTTTCCAGGTTGCTTGGTTGGCCAAAAAGAGCGTATGCGTTTTTTCCTGAATATATTCAGGAAAAAACGCATACGCCCTTTTTGGCCAAGGGCATCATTGTCGAGGTTTTGCCGCTTTTCCTGTGCTTTAAAGGCGATTCGAATCTGCCTCCTGAAATCTGTTTCCTGCAATTCTGCCTTGCTTTCAAATCCTCTTTGTTGCCTTCCCTCAATATATTTGTAGACGAGAGTTATCATTTATAAGTCTGCAGGTTTGTGAATTGCAGTGCCCCTGAGCTCCATTTTTCAACTCGCTCTCTTGGGAGCTGGCCGCAAAAGCGCAGGATTGCTTTAGGCCCTATTCTGCTTCCGGGCGGCAGACTGAGCCTGTGGTTAATTCTTCTTCCTGATGGGAAAATAGAGTGACCTGTGCCTGTCCCAACACCTAGAGCTAGTCTCTCATTGGTTCCCCCTCTTCCCGTTCACCCTCAGGACAAATTGCCACCTGTATGGAACAGGAGGTTAAAGGTGCTGATTCTCCAAGGAGGGAGATTGCTAGTAAAGCGGCTGGAATGGCGAACCCGAGCACAAGGAGATGAGAAATGAGGTGCGTTTTAGAAACCTTTCCCGATCACTCGGTGGACCATCTTCTGGGTTTCTCATGCATGTTTTCGATGTAGGAAGATGCCCTTGAACCTGGAGATTTGGGACCCATGGGATGGGTACCACGCAGTATTACTTTAAAGCGTCTGCGTTTGCTCACCCAACCTCACCAAACCTCTCAGCCCCAAGACTGTCCACCCTTATGTCTCAATCAGGTGCAGGTCTAAATATGGTCAATCCAGGTGGCATCACAGCCCCTGAACGAATTTTGTAAGAATTTCTCTCTCTTTCACTGTCTTTGTTTCACGGGTTTTTAAAATTAATTGAGTTTTATAATGGGGTTTAGCTGTTTTTCACTGCTGTGTTTATGCAGCTTTACACCCACTTGACTCACTTACAGAGAGATATCAATACATAGGTTTTAAGATTCTTACTAGTCAGATATACTCTTGGGCGGTGAATAGGGGGTGTTGAGTCCAGTTCCCTGAGCAAGGAGTAGGTCTTGTCTATTACGTATTGGGTTTATGGAACGGTATCTGAGCTAATTTGAAACCCTTGTTTTATGCATCACCCCACCTCACCTTTCCCGTTAGGCAGCCATAGTGTGTTTTCTAACCGTGTGACTCTGTTCTGTTTTGTAATTGAGTTCAAGGGTAGCGGTTTTTACATTCCCTCTATAGGTGATATCTTATGATAAGTGTCTTTTTCTGTGTGACTTATTTGACTTAGAATCGTCGTACCTAAATCCACTCATCATGCTGCTACTAGCCTTATGACGTTGATTTCATGGCTGAGTGATATTCCATTGTACATAAGGACCACAACTTCTTTATCCATTTTTCTCTTTCCTGGGATATTTAAGGTGTAACGAAGTGGAGGTTCTTGTCAACAGAGCAGCCCTAAACTTTGGGGTGCTTGTGTCTTGCTGATTTTTAGTTTTCCCAATTTATACGCCCATGAGTGGAAGTGCCCTATGCTCTCTAAGCTGAGTTTTGTAAATGTTTCAGGACACACCGTACACTTCTCCAGAGTGGCTGTTGGCAATTTACATCCCGCCCATCAGCGTAGCAAGGCTCCCGTTTCTCCGTGGCCTGTCCTGCATTTCTGGTTTTGACACTTTATTCAGCATGGCCCTTTTGACCGATGGGAAGCGAGACTTCTTTGTAGCGCTGATTTGCCTTTCCAGGTTGCTTGGTTGGCCAAAAAGGGCGTATGCGTTTTTTCCTGAATATATTCAGGAAAAAACGCATACGCCCTTTTTGGCCAAGGGCATCATTGTCGAGGTTTTGCCGCTTTTCCTGTGCTTTAAAGGCGATGCGAATCTGCCTCCTGAAATCTGTTTCCTGCAATTCTGCCTTGCTTTCAAATCCTCTTTGTTGCCTTCCCTCAATATATTTGTAGACGAGAGTTATCATTTATAAGTCTGCAGGTTTGTGAATTGCAGTGCCCCTGAGCTCCATTTTTCAACTCGCTCTCTTGGGAGCTGGCCGCAAAAGCGCAGGATTGCTTTAGGCCCTATTCTGCTTCCGGGCGGCAGACTGAGCCTGTGGTTAATTCTTCTTCCTGATGGGAAAATAGAGTGACCTGTGCCTGTCCCAACACCTAGAGCTAGTCTCTCATTGGTTCCCCCTCTTCCCGTTCACCCTCAGGACAAATTGCCACCTGTATGGAACAGGAGGTTAAAGGTGCTGATTCTCCAAGGAGGGAGATTGCTAGTAAAGCGGCTGGAATGGCGAACCCGAGCACAAGGAGATGAGAAATGAGGTGCGTTTTAGAAACCTTTCCCGATCACTCGGTGGACCATCTTCTGGGATTCTCATGCATGTTTTCGATGTAGGAAGATGCCCTTGAACCTGGAGATTTGGGACCCATGGGATGGGTACCACGCAGTATTACTTTAAAGCGTCTGCGTTTGCTCACCGAACCTCACCAAAACCCTCAGCCCCAAGAGTGTCCACCCTTATGTCTCAATCAGCTGCCGGTCTAGATATGGTCAATCCAGGTGGCATCACAGGGCCTGAACGAATTTTGTAAGAATTTCTCTCCCTTTCACTGTCTTTGTTTCACGGGTTTTTAAAATTAATTGAGTTTTATAATGGGGTTTAGCTGCTTTTCACTGCTGTGTTTATGCAGCTTTACACCCACTTGACTCACTTACAGAGGGATATCATTACATAGGTTTTAAGATTGTTACTAGTCAGATATACTCTTGGGCGGTGAATAGGGGGTGTTGAGTCCAGTTCCCTGAGCAAGGAGTAGGTCTTGTCTATTACGTATTGGGTTTATGGAACGGTATCTGAGCTAATTTGAAACCCTTGTTTTATGCATCACCCCACCTCACCTTTCCCGTTAGGCAGCCATAGTGTGTTTTCTAACCGTGTGACTCTGTTCTGTTTTGTAATTCAGTTCAAGGGTAGCGGTTTTTACATTCCCTCTATAGGTGATATCTTATGATAAGTGTCTTTTTCTGTGTGACTTATTTGACTTAGAATCGTCGTACCTAAATCCACTCATCATGCTGCTACTAGCCTTATGACGTTGATTTCATGGCTGAGTGATATTCCATTGTACATAAGGACCACAACTTCTTTATCCATTTTTCTCTTTCCTGGGATATTTAAGGTGTAACAAAGTGGAGGTTCTTGTCAACAGAGCAGCCCTAAACTTTGGGGTGCTTGTGTCTTGCTGATTTTTAGTTTTCCCAATTTATACGCACATGAGTGGAAGTGCCCTATGCTCTCTAAGCTGAGTTTTGTAAATGTTTCAGGACACATCGTACACTTCTCCAGAGTGGCTGTTGGCAATTTACATCCCACCCATCAGCGTAGCAAGGCTCCCGTTTCTCCGTGGCCTGTCCTGCATTTCTGGTTTTGACACTTTATTCAGCATGGCCCTTTTGACCGATGGGAAGCGAGACTTCTTTGTAGCGCTGATTTGCCTTTCCAGGTTGCTTGGTTGGCCAAAAAGGGCGTATGCGTTTTTTCCTGAATATATTCAGGAAAAAACGCATACGCCCTTTTTGGCCAAGGGCATCATTGTCGAGGTTTTGCCGCTTTTCCTGTGCTTTAAAGGCGATTCGAATCTGCCTCCTGAAATCTGTTTCCTGCAATTCTGCCTTGCTTTCAAATCCTCTTTGTTGCCTTCCCTCAATATATTTGTAGACGAGAGTTATCATTTATAAGTCTGCAGGTTTGTGAATTGCAGTGCCCCTGAGCTCCATTTTTCAACTCGCTCTCTTGGGAGCTGGCCGCAAAAGCGCAGGATTGCTTTAGGCCCTATTCTGCTTCCGGGCGGCAGACTGAGCCTGTGGTTAATTCTTCCTGATGGGAAAATAGAGTGACCTGTGCCTGTCCAAACACCTAGAGCTAGTCTCTCATTGGTTCCCCCTCTTCCCGTTCACCCTCAGGACAAATTGCAACCTGTATGGAACAGGAGGTTAAAGGTGCTGATTCTCCAAGGAGGGAGATTGCTAGTAAAGCGGCTGGAATGGCGAACCCGAGCACAAGGAGATGAGAAATGAGGTGCGTTTTAGAAACCTTTCCCGATCACTCGGTGGACCATCTTCTGGGATTCTCATGCATGTTTTCGATGTAGGAAGATGCCCTTGAACCTGGAGATTTGGGACCCATGGGATGGGTACCACGCAGTATTACTTTAAAGCGTCTGCGTTTGCTCACCGAACCTCACCAAACCCCTCAGCCCCAAGAGTGTCCACCCTTATGTCTCAATCAGCTGCGGGTCTAGATATGGTCAATCCAGGTGGCATCACAGTGCCTGAACGAATTTTGTAAGAATTTCTCTCCCTTTCACTGTCTTTGTTTCACGGGTTTTTAAAATTAATTGAGTTTTATAATGGGGTTTAGCTGCTTTTCACTGCTGTGTTTATGCAGCTTTACACCCACTTGACTCACTTACAGAGAGATATCAATACATAGGTTTTAAGATTCTTACTAGTCAGATATACTCTTGGGCGGTGAATAGGGGGTGTTGAGTCCAGTTCCCTGAGCAAGGAGTAGGTCTTGTCTATTACGTATTGGGTTTATGGAACGGTATCTGAGCTAATTTGAAACCCTTGTTTTATGCATCACCCCACCTCACCTTTCCCGTTAGGCAGCCATAGTGTGTTTTCTAACCGTGTGACTCTGTTCTGTTTTGTAATTGAGTTCAAGGGTAGCGGTTTTTACATTCCCTCTATAGGTGATATCTTATGATAAGTGTCTTTTTCTGTGTGACTTATTTGACTTAGAATCGTCGTACCTAAATCCACTCATCATGCTGCTACTAGCCTTATGACGTTGATTTCTTGGCTGAGTGATATTCCATTGTACATAAGGACCACAACTTCTTTATCCATTTTTCTCTTTCCTGGGATATTTAAGGTGTAACGAAGTGGAGGTTCTTGTCAACAGAGCAGCCCTAAACTTTGGGGTGCTTGTGTCTTGCTGATTTTTAGTTTTCCCAATTTATACGCCCATGAGTGGAAGTGCCCTATGCTCTCTAAGCTGAGTTTTGTAAATGTTTCAGGACACACCGTACACTTCTCCAGAGTGGCTGTTGGCAATTTACATCCCGCCCATCAGCGTAGCAAGGCTCCCGTTTCTCCGTGGCCTGTCCTGCATTTCTGGTTTTGACACTTTATTCAGCATGGCCCTTTTGACCGATGGGAAGCGAGACTTCTTTGTAGCGCTGATTTGCCTTTCCAGGTTGCTTGCTTGGCCAAAAAGGGCGTATGCGTTTTTTCCTGAATATATTCAGGAAAAAACGCATACGCCCTTTTTGGCCAAGGGCATCATTGTCGAGGTTTTGCCGCTTTTCCTGTGCTTTAAAGGCGATTCGAATCTGCCTCCTGAAATCTGTTTCCTGCAATTCTGCCTTGCTTTCAAATCCTCTTGGTTGCCTTCCCTCAATATATTTGTAGACGAGAGTTATCATTTATAAGTCTGCAGGTTTGTGAATTGCAGTGCCCCTGAGCTCCATTTTTCAACTCGCTCTCTTGGGAGCTGGCCGCAAAAGCGCAGGATTGCTTTAGGCCTTATTCTGCTTCCGGGCGGCAGACTGAGCCTGTGGTTAATTCTTCCTGATGGGAAAATAGAGTGACCTGTGCCTGTCCAAACACCTAGAGCTAGTCTCTCATTGGTTCCCCCTCTTCCCGTTCACCCTCAGGACAAATTGCAACCTGTATGGAACAGGAGGTTAAAGGTGCTGATTCTCCAAGGAGGGAGATTGCTAGTAAAGCGGCTGGAATGGCGAACCCGAGCACAAGGAGATGAGAAATGAGGTGCGTTTTAGAAACCTTTCCCGATCACTCGGTGGACCATCTTCTGGGATTCTCATGCATGTTTTCGATGTAGGAAGATGCCCTTGAACCTGGAGATTTGGGACCCATGGGATGGGTACCACGCAGTATTACTTTAAAGCGTCTGCGTTTGCTCACCGAACCTCACCAAACCCCTCAGCCCCAAGAGTGTCCACCCTTATGTCTCAATCAGCTGCGGGTCTAGATATGGTCAATCCAGGTGGCATCACAGTGCCTGAACGAATTTTGTAAGAATTTCTCTCCCTTTCACTGTCTTTGTTTCACGGGTTTTTAAAATTAATTGAGTTTTATAATGGGGTTTAGCTGCTTTTCACTGCTGTGTTTATGCAGCTTTACACCCACTTGACTCACTTACAGAGAGATATCAATACATAGGTTTTAAGATTCTTACTAGTCAGATATACTCTTGGGCGGTGAATAGGGGGTGTTGAGTCCAGTTCCCTGAGCAAGGAGTAGGTCTTGTCTATTACGTATTGGGTTTATGGAACGGT
This sequence comes from Eschrichtius robustus, assembly GCF_028021215.1. NCBI lineage: Eukaryota > Metazoa > Chordata > Mammalia > Artiodactyla > Eschrichtiidae > Eschrichtius > Eschrichtius robustus. The sequence continues at coordinate 23,886,297 of NC_090830.1, read as the reverse complement.
ATCTGAGCTAATTTGAAACCCTTGTTTTATGCATCACCCCACCTCACCTTTCCCGTTAGGCAGCCATAGTGTGTTTTCTAACCGTGTGACTCTGTTCTGTTTTGTAATTGAGTTCAAGGGTAGCGGTTTTTACATTCCCTCTATAGGTGATATCTTATGATAAGTGTCTTTTTCTGTGTGACTTATTTGACTTAGAATCGTCGTACCTAAATCCACTCATCATGCTGCTACTAGCCTTATGACGTTGATTTCATGGCTGAGTGATATTCCATTGTACATAAGGACCACAACTTCTTTATCCATTTTTCTCTTTCCTGGGATATTTAAGGTGTAACGAAGTGGAGGTTCTTGTCAACAGAGCAGCCCTAAACTTTGGGGTGCTTGTGTCTTGCTGATTTTTAGTTTTCCCAATTTATACGCCCATGAGTGGAAGTGCCCTATGCTCTCTAAGCTGAGTTTTGTAAATGTTTCAGGACACACCGTACACTTCTCCAGAGTGGCTGTTGGCAATTTACATCCCGCCCATCAGCGTAGCAAGGCTCCCGTTTCTCCGTGGCCTGTCCTGCATTTCTGGTTTTGACACTTTATTCAGCATGGCCCTTTTGACCGATGGGAAGCGAGACTTCTTTGTAGCGCTGATTTGCCTTTCCAGGTTGCTTGGTTGGCCAAAAAGGGCGTATGCGTTTTTTCCTGAATATATTCAGGAAAAAACGCATACGCCCTTTTTGGCCAAGGGCATCATTGTCGAGGTTTTGCCGCTTTTCCTGTGCTTTAAAGGCGATTCGAATCTGCCTCCTGAAATCTGTTTCCTGCAATTCTGCCTTGCTTTCAAATCCTCTTGGTTGCCTTCCCTCAATATATTTGTAGACGAGAGTTATCATTTATAAGTCTGCAGGTTTGTGAATTGCAGTGCCCCTGAGCTCCATTTTTCAACTCGCTCTCTTGGGAGCTGGCCGCAAAAGCGCAGGATTGCTTTAGGCCCTATTCTGCTTCCGGGCGGCAGACTGAGCCTGTGGTTAATTCTTCTTCCTGATGGGAAAATAGAGTGACCTGTGCCTGTCCCAACACCTAGAGCTAGTCTCTCATTGGTTCCCCGTCTTCCCGTTCATCCTCAGGTCAAATTGCCACCTGTATGGAACAGGAGGTTAAAGGTGCTGATTCTCCAAGGAGGGAGATTGCTAGTAAAGCGGCTGGAATGGCGAACCCGAGCACAAGGAGATGAGAAATGAGGTGCGTTTTAGAAACCTTTCCCGATCACTCGGTGGACCATCTTCTGGGTTTCTCATGCATGTTTTCGATGTAGGAAGATGCCCTTGAACCTGGAGATTTGGGACCCATGGGATGGGTACCACGCAGTATTACTTTAAAGCGTCTGCGTTTGCTCACCGAACCTCACCAAACCCCTCAGCCCCAAGAGTGTCCACCCTTATGTCTCAATCAATTGCGGGTCTAGATATGGTCAATCCAGGTGGCATCACAGCGCCTGAACGAATTTTGTAAGAATTTCTCTCCCTTTCACTGTCTTTGTTTCACGGGTTTTTAAAATTAATTGAGTTTTATAATAGGGTTTAGCTGCTTTTCACTGCTGTGTTTATGCAGCTTTACACCCACTTGACTCACTTACAGAGAGATATCAATACATAGGTTTTAAGATTCTTACTAGTCAGATATACTCTTGGGCGGTGAATAGGGGGTGTTGAGTCCAGTTCCCTGAGCAAGGAGTAGGTCTTGTCTATTACGTATTGGGTTTATGGAACGGTATCTGAGCTAATTTGAAACCCTTGTTTTATGCATCACCCCACCTCACCTTTCCCGTTAGGCAGCCATAGTGTGTTTTCTAACCGTGTGACTCTGTTCTGTTTTGTAATTGAGTTCAAGGGTAGCGGTTTTTACATTCCCTCTATAGGTGATATCTTATGATAAGTGTCTTTTTCTGTGTGACTTATTTGACTTAGAATCGTCGTACCTAAATCCACTCATCATGCTGCTACTAGCCTTATGACGTTGATTTCATGGCTGAGTGATATTCCATTGTACATAAGGACCACAACTTCTTTATCCATTTTTCTCTTTCCTGGGATATTTAAGGTGTAACGAAGTGGAGGTTCTTGTCAACAGAGCAGCCCTAAACTTTGGGGTGCTTGTGTCTTGCTGATTTTTAGTTTTCCCAATTTATACGCCCATGAGTGGAAGTGCCCTATGCTCTCTAAGCTGAGTTTTGTAAATGTTTCAGGACACACCGTACACTTCTCCAGAGTGGCTGTTGGCAATTTACATCCCGCCCATCAGCGTAGCAAGGCTCCCGTTTCTCCGTGGCCTGTCCTGCATTTCTGGTTTTGACACTTTATTCAGCATGGCCCTTTTGACCGATGGGAAGCGAGACTTCTTTGTAGCGCTGATTTGCCTTTCCAGGTTGCTTGGTTGGCCAAAAAGGGCGTATGCGTTTTTTCCTGAATATATTCAGGAAAAAACGCATACGCCCTTTTTGGCCAAGGGCATCATTGTCGAGGTTTTGCCGCTTTTCCTGTGCTTTAAAGGCGATTCGAATCTGCCTCCTGAAATCTGTTTCCTGCAATTCTGCCTTGCTTTCAAATCCTCTTTGTTGCCTTCCCTCAATATATTTGTAGACGAGAGTTATCATTTATAAGTCTGCAGGTTTGTGAATTGCAGTGCCCCTGAGCTCCATTTTTCAACTCGCTCTCTTGGGAGCTGGCCGCAAAAGCGCAGGATTGCTTTAGGCCCTATTCTGCTTCCGGGCGGCAGACTGAGCCTGTGGTTAATTCTTCTTCCTGATGGGAAAATAGAGTGACCTGTGCCTGTCCCAACACCTAGAGCTAGTCTCTCATTGGTTCCCCGTCTTCCCGTTCATCCTCAGTTCAAATTGCCACCTGTATGGAACAGGAGGTTAAAGGTGCTGATTCTCCAAGGAGGGAGATTGCTAGTAAAGCGGCTGGAATGGCGAACCCGAGCACAAGGAGATGAGAAATGAGGTGCGTTTTAGAAACCTTTCCCGATCACTCGGTGGACCATCTTCTGGGTTTCTCATGCATGTTTTCGATGTAGGAAGATGCCCTTGAACCTGGAGATTTGGGACCCATGGGATGGGTACCACGCAGTATTACTTTAAAGCGTCTGCGTTTGCTCACCGAACCTCACCAAACCCCTCAGCCCCAAGAGTGTCCACCCTTATGTCTCAATCAATTGCGGGTCTAGATATGGTCAATCCAGGTGGCATCACAGCGCCTGAACGAATTTTGTAAGAATTTCTCTCCCTTTCACTGTCTTTGTTTCACGGGTTTTTTAAATTAATTGAGTTTTATAATAGGGTTTAGCTGCTTTTCACTGCTGTGTTTATGCAGCTTTACACCCACTTGACTCACTTACAGAGAGATATCAATACATAGGTTTTAAGATTCTTACTAGTCAGATATACTCTTGGGCGGTGAATAGGGGGTGTTGAGTCCAGTTCCCTGAGCAAGGAGTAGGTCTTGTCTATTACGTATTGGGTTTATGGAACGGTATCTGAGCTAATTTGAAACCCTTGTTTTATGCATCACCCCACCTCACCTTTCCCGTTAGGCAGCCATAGTGTGTTTTCTAACCGTGTGACTCTGTTCTGTTTTGTAATTGAGTTCAAGGGTAGCGGTTTTTACATTCCCTCTATAGGTGATATCTTATGATAAGTGTCTTTTTCTGTGTGACTTATTTGACTTAGAATCGTCGTACCTAAATCCACTCATCATGCTGCTACTAGCCTTATGACGTTGATTTCATGGCTGAGTGATATTCCATTGTACATAAGGACCACAACTTCTTTATCCATTTTTCTCTTTCCTGGGATATTTAAGGTGTAACGAAGTGGAGGTTCTTGTCAACAGAGCAGCCCTAAACTTTGGGGTGCTTGTGTCTTGCTGATTTTTAGTTTTCCCAATTTATACGCCCATGAGTGGAAGTGCCCTATGCTCTCTAAGCTGAGTTTTGTAAATGTTTCAGGACACACCGTACACTTCTCCAGAGTGGCTGTTGGCAATTTACATCCCGCCCATCAGCGTAGCAAGGCTCCCGTTTCTCCGTGGCCTGTCCTGCATTTCTGGTTTTGACACTTTATTCAGCATGGCCCTTTTGACCGATGGGAAGCGAGACTTCTTTGTAGCGCTGATTTGCCTTTCCAGGTTGCTTGGTTGGCCAAAAAGGGCGTATGCGTTTTTTCCTGAATATATTCAGGAAAAAACGCATACGCCCTTTTTGGCCAAGGGCATCATTGTCGAGGTTTTGCCGCTTTTCCTGTGCTTTAAAGGCGATTCGAATCTGCCTCCTGAAATCTGTTTCCTGCAATTCTGCCTTGCTTTCAAATCCTCTTTGTTGCCTTCCCTCAATATATTTGTAGACGAGAGTTATCATTTATAAGTCTGCAGGTTTGTGAATTGCAGTGCCCCTGAGCTCCATTTTTCAACTCGCTCTCTTGGGAGCTGGCCGCAAAAGCGCAGGATTGCTTTAGGCCCTATTCTGCTTCCGGGCGGCAGACTGAGCCTGTGGTTAATTCTTCTTCCTGATGGGAAAATAGAGTGACCTGTGCCTGTCCCAACACCTAGAGCTAGTCTCTCATTGGTTCCCCGTCTTCCCGTTCATCCTCAGTTCAAATTGCCACCTGTATGGAACAGGAGGTTAAAGGTGCTGATTCTCCAAGGAGGGAGATTGCTAGTAAAGCGGCTGGAATGGCGAACCCGAGCACAAGGAGATGAGAAATGAGGTGCGTTTTAGAAACCTTTCCCGATCACTCGGTGGACCATCTTCTGGGTTTCTCATGCATGTTTTCGATGTAGGAAGATGCCCTTGAACCTGGAGATTTGGGACCCATGGGATGGGTACCACGCAGTATTACTTTAAAGCGTCTGCGTTTGCTCACCGAACCTCACCAAACCCCTCAGCCCCAAGAGTGTCCACCCTTATGTCTCAATCAATTGCGGGTCTAGATATGGTCAATCCAGGTGGCATCACAGCGCCTGAACGAATTTTGTAAGAATTTCTCTCCCTTTCACTGTCTTTGTTTCACGGGTTTTTTAAATTAATTGAGTTTTATAATAGGGTTTAGCTGCTTTTCACTGCTGTGTTTATGCAGCTTTACACCCACTTGACTCACTTACAGAGAGATATCAATACATAGGTTTTAAGATTCTTACTAGTCAGATATACTCTTGGGCGGTGAATAGGGGGTGTTGAGTCCAGTTCCCTGAGCAAGGAGTAGGTCTTGTCTATTACGTATTGGGTTTATGGAACGGTATCTGAGCTAATTTGAAACCCTTGTTTTATGCATCACCCCACCTCACCTTTCCCGTTAGGCAGCCATAGTGTGTTTTCTAACCGTGTGACTCTGTTCTGTTTTGTAATTCAGTTCAAGGGTAGCGGTTTTTACATTCCCTCTATAGGTGATATCTTATGATAAGTGTCTTTTTCTGTGTGACTTATTTGACTTAGAATCATCGTACCTAAATCCACTCATCATGCTGCTACTAGCCTTATGACGTTGATTTCATGGCTGAGTGATATTCCATTGTACATAAGGACCACAACTTCCTTATCCATTTTTCTCTTTCCTGGGATATTTAAGGTGTAACGAAGTGGAGGTTCTTGTCAACAGAGCAGCCCTAAACTTTGGGGTGCTTGTGTCTTGCTGATTTTTAGTTTTCCCAATTTATACGCCCATGAGTGGAAGTGCCCTATGCTCTCTAAGCTGAGTTTTGTAAATGTTTCAGGACACACCGTACACTTCTCCAGAGTGGCTGTTGGCAATTTACATCCCGCCCATCAGCGTAGCAAGGCTCCCGTTTCTCCGTGGCCTGTCCTGCATTTCTGGTTTTGACACTTTATTCAGCATGGCCCTTTTGACCGATGGGAAGCGAGACTTCTTTGTAGCGCTGATTTGCCTTTCCAGGTTGCTTGGTTGGCCAAAAAGGGCGTATGCGTTTTTTCCTGAATATATTCAGGAAAAAACGCATACGCCCTTTTTGGCCAAGGGCATCATTGTCGAGGTTTTGCCGCTTTTCCTGTGCTTTAAAGGCGATTCGAATCTGCCTCCTGAAATCTGTTTCCTGCAATTCTGCCTTGCTTTCAAATCCTCTTTGTTGCCTTCCCTCAATATATTTGTAGACGAGAGTTATCATTTATAAGTCTGCAGGTTTGTGAATTGCAGTGCCCCTGAGCTCCATTTTTCAACTCGCTCTCTTGGGAGCTGGCCGCAAAAGCGCAGGATTGCTTTAGGCCCTATTCTGCTTCCGGGCGGCAGACTGAGCCTGTGGTTAATTCTTCTTCCTGATGGGAAAATAGAGTGACCTGTGTCTGTCCCAACACCTAGAGCTAGTCTCTCATTGGTTCCCCGTCTTCCCGTTCATACTCAGTTCAAATTGCCACCTGTATGGAACAGGAGGTTAAAGGTGCTGATTCTCCAAGGAGGGAGATTGCTAGTAAAGCGGCTGGAATGGCGAACCCGAGCACAAGGAGATGAGAAATGAGGTGCGTTTTAGAAACCTTTCCCGATCACTCGGTGGACCATCTTCTGGGTTTCTCATGCATGTTTTCGATGTAGGAAGATGCCCTTGAACCTGGAGATTTGGGACCCATGGGATGGGTACCACGCAGTATTACTTTAAAGCGTCTGCGTTTGCTCACCGAACCTCACCAAACCCCTTAGCCCCAAGAGTGTCCACCCTTATGTCTCAATCAATTGCGGGTCTAGATATGGTCAATCCAGGTGGCATCACAGCGCCTGAACGAATTTTGTAAGAATTTCTCTCCCTTTCACTGTCTTTGTTTCACGGGTTTTTAAAATTAATTGAGTTTTATAATAGGGTTTAGCTGCTTTTCACTGCTGTGTTTATGCAGCTTTACACCCACTTGACTCACTTACAGAGAGATATCAATACATAGGTTTTAAGATTCTTACTAGTCAGATATACTCTTGGGCGGTGAATAGGGGGTGTTGAGTCCAGTTCCATGAGCAAGGAGTAGGTCTTGTCTATTACGTATTGGGTTTATGGAACGGTATCTGAGCTAATTTGAAACCCTTGTTTTATGCATCACCCCACCTCACCTTTCCCGTTAGGCAGCCATAGTGTGTTTTCTAACCGTGTGACTCTGTTCTGTTTTGTAATTCAGTTCAAGGGTAGCGGTTTTTACATTCCCTCTATAGGTGATATCTTATGATAAGTGTCTTTTTCTGTGTGACTTATTTGACTTAGAATCATCGTACCTAAATCCACTCATCATGCTGCTACTAGCCTTATGACGTTGATTTCATGGCTGAGTGATATTCCATTGTACATAAGGACCACAACTTCCTTATCCATTTTTCTCTTTCCTGGGATATTTAAGGTGTAACGAAGTGGAGGTTCTTGTCAACAGAGCAGCCCTAAACTTTGGGGTGCTTGTGTCTTGCTGATTTTTAGTTTTCCCAATTTATACGCCCATGAGTGGAAGTGCCCTATGCTCTCTAAGCTGAGTTTTGTAAATGTTTCAGGACACACCGTACACTTCTCCAGAGTGGCTGTTGGCAATTTACATCCCGCCCATCAGCGTAGCAAGGCTCCCGTTTCTCCGTGGCCTGTCCTGCATTTCTGGTTTTGACCCTTTATTCAGCATGGCCCTTTTGACCGATGGGAAGCGAGACTTCTTTGTAGCGCTGATTTGCCTTTCCAGGTTGCTTGGTTGGCCAAAAAGGGCGTATGCGTTTTTTCCTGAATATATTCAGGAAAAAACGCATACGCCCTTTTTGGCCAAGGGCATCATTGTCGAGGTTTTGCCGCTTTTCCTGTGCTTTAAAGGCGATTCGAATCTGCCTCCTGAAATCTGTTTCCTGCAATTCTGCCTTGCTTTCAAATCCTCTTTGTTGCCTTCCCTCAATATATTTGTAGACGAGAGTTATCATTTATAAGTCTGCAGGTTTGTGAATTGCAGTGCCCCTGAGCTCCATTTTTCAACTCGCTCTCTTGGGAGCTCGCCGCAAAAGCGCAGGATTGCTTTAGGCCCTATTCTGCTTCCGGGCGGCAGACTGAGCCTGTGGTTAATTCTTCTTCCTGATGGGAAAATAGAGTGACCTGTGCCTGTCCCAACACCTAGAGCTAGTCTCTCATTGGTTCCCCGTCTTCCCGTTCATCCTCAGTTCAAATTGCCACCTGTATGGAACAGGAGGTTAAAGGTGCTGATTCTCCAAGGAGGGAGATTGCTAGTAAAGCGGCTGGAATGGCGAACCCGAGCACAAGGAGATGAGAAATGAGGTGCGTTTTAGAAACCTTTCCCGATCACTCGGTGGACCATCTTCTGGGTTTCTCATGCATGTTTTCGATGTAGGAAGATGCCCTTGAACCTGGAGATTTGGGACCCATGGGATGGGTACCACGCAGTATTACTTTAAAGCGTCTGCGTTTGCTCACCGAACCTCACCAAACCCCTCAGCCCCAAGAGTGTCCACCCTTATGTCTCAATCAATTGCGGGTCTAGATATGGTCAATCCAGGTGGCATCACAGCGCCTGAACGAATTTTGTAAGAATTTCTCTCCCTTTCACTGTCTTTGTTTCACGGGTTTTTAAAATTAATTGAGTTTTATAATAGGGTTTAGCTGCTTTTCACTGCTGTGTTTATGCAGCTTTACACCCACTTGACTCACTTACAGAGAGATATCAATACATAGGTTTTAAGATTCTTACTAGTCAGATATACTCTTGGGCGGTGAATAGGGGGTGTTGAGTCCAGTTCCATGAGCAAGGAGTAGGTCTTGTCTATTACGTATTGGGTTTATGGAACGGTATCTGAGCTAATTTGAAACCCTTGTTTTATGCATCACCCCACCTCACCTTTCCCGTTAGGCAGCCATAGTGTGTTTTCTAACCGTGTGACTCTGTTCTGTTTTGTAATTCAGTTCAAGGGTAGCGGTTTTTACATTCCCTCTATAGGTGATATCTTATGATAAGTGTCTTTTTCTGTGTGACTTATTTGACTTAGAATCATCGTACCTAAATCCACTCATCATGCTGCTACTAGCCTTATGACGTTGATTTCATGGCTGAGTGATATTCCATTGTACATAAGGTCCACAAATTCCTTATCCATTTTTCTCTTTCCTGGGATATTTAAGGTGTAACGAAGTGGAGGTTCTTGTCAACAGAGCAGCCCTAAACTTTGGGGTGCTTGTGTCTTGCTGATTTTTAGTTTTCCCAATTTATACGCCCATGAGTGGAAGTGCCCTATGCTCTCTAAGCTGAGTTTTGTAAATGTTTCAGGACACACCGTACACTTCTCCAAGGTGGCTGTTGGCAATTTACATCCCGCCCATCAGCGTAGCAAGGCTTCCGTTTCTCCGTGGCCTGTCCTGCATTTCTGGTTTTGACACTTTATTCAGCATAGCCCTTTTGACCGATGGGAAGCGAGACTTTTTTGTAGTGCTGATTTGCCTTTCCAGGTTGCTTGGTTGGCCAAAAAGGGCGTATGCGTTTTTTCCTGAATATATTCAGGAAAAAACGCATACGCCCTTTTTGGCCAAGGGCATCATTGTCGAGGTTTTGCCGCTTTTCCTGTGCTTTAAAGGCGATTCGAATCTGCCTCCTGAAATCTGTTTCCTGCAATTCTGCCTTGCTTTCAAATCCTCTTTGTTGCCTTCCCTCAATATATTTGTAGACGAGAGTTATCATTTATAAGTCTGCAGGTTTGTGAATTGCAGTGCCCCTGAGCTCCATTTTTCAACTCGCTCTCTTGGGAGCTCGCCGCAAAATCGCAGGATTGCTTTAGGCCCTATTCTGCTTCCGGGCAGCACACTGAGCCTGTGGTTAATTCTTCTTCCTGATGGGAAAATAGAGTGACCTGTGCCTGTCCCAACACCTAGAGCTAGTCTCTCATTGGTTCCCCCTCTTCCTGTTCACCCTCAGGACAAATTGCCACCTGTATGGAACAGGAGGTTAAAGGTGCTGATTCTCCAAGGAGGGAGATTGCTAGTAAAGCGGCTGGAATGGCGAACCCGAGCACAAGGAGATGAGAAATGAGGTGCGTTTTAGAAACCTTTCCCGATCACTCGGTGGACCATCTTCTGGGTTTCTCATGCATGTTTTCGATGTAGGAAGATGCCCTTGAACCTGGAGATTTGGGACCCATGGGATGGGTACCACGCAGTATTACTTTAAAGCGTCTGCGTTTGCTCACCGAACCTCACCAAACCCCTCAGCCCCAAGAGTGTCCACCCTTATGTCTCAATCAGCTGCGGGTCTAGATATGGTCAATCCAGGTGGCATCACAGCGCCTGAACGAATTTTGTAAGAATTTCTCTCCCTTTCACTGTCTTTGTTTCACGGGTTTTTAAAATTAATTGAGTTTTATAATGGGGTTTAGCTGCTTTTCACTGCTGTGTTTATGCAGCTTTACACCCACTTGACTCACTTACAGAGAGATATCAATACATAGGTTTTAAGATTCTTACTAGTCAGATATACTCTTGGGCGGTGAATAGGGGGTGTTGTGTCCAGTTCCCTGAGCAAGGTGTAGGTCTTGTCTATTACGTACTGGGTTTATGGAACGGTATCTGAGCTAATTTGAAACCCTTGTTTTATGCATCACCCCACCTCACCTTTCCCGTTAGGCAGCCATAGTGTGTTTTCTAACCGTGTGACTCTGTTCTGTTTTGTAATTGAGTTCAAGGGTAGCGGTTTTTACATTCCCTCTATAGGTGATATCTTATGATAAGTGTCTTTTTCTGTGTGACTTATTTGACTTAGAATCGTCGTACCTAAATCCACTCATCATGCTGCTACTAGCCTTATGACGTTGATTTCATGGCTGAGTGATATTCCATTGTACATAAGGACCACAACTTCTTTATCCATTTTTCTCTTTCCTGGGATATTTAAGGTGTAACGAAGTGGAGGTTCTTGTCAACAGAGCAGCCCTAAACTTTGGGGTGCTTGTGTCCTGCTGATTTTTAGTTTTCCCAATTTATACGCCCATGAGTGGAAGTGCCCTATGCTCTCTAAGCTGAGTTTTGTAAATGTTTCAGGACACACCGTACACTTCTCCAGAGTGGCTGTTGGCAATTTACATCCCGCCCATCAGCGTAGCAAGGCTTCCGTTTCTCCGTGGCCTGTCCTGCATTTCTGGTTTTGACACTTTATTCAGCATGGCCCTTTTGACCGATGGGAAGCGAGACTTCTTTGTAGCGCTGATTTGCCTTTCCAGGTTGCTTGGTTGGCCAAAAAGGGCGTATGCGTTTTTTCCTGAATATATTCAGGAAAAAACGCATACGCCCTTTTTGGCCAAGGGCATCATTGTCGAGGTTTTGCCGCTTTTCCTGTGCTTTAAAGGCGATTCGAATCTGCCTCCTGAAATCTGTTTCCTGCAATTCTGCCTTGCTTTCAAATCCTCTTTGTTGCCTTCCCTCAATATATTTGTAGACGAGAGTTATCATTTATAAGTCTGCAGGTTTGTGAATTGCAGTGCCCCTGAGCTCCATTTTTCAACTCGCTCTCTTGGGAGCTGGCCGCAAAAGCGCAGGATTGCTTTAGGCCCTATTCTGCTTCCGGGCGGCAGACTGAGCCTGTGGTTAATTCTTCTTCCTGATGGGAAAATAGAGTGACCTGTGCCTGTCCCAACACCTAGAGCTAGTCTCTCATTGGTTCCCCCTCTTCCCGTTCACCCTCAGGACAAATTGCAACCTGTATGGAACAGGAGGTTAAAGGTGCTGATTCTCCAAGGAGGGAGATTGCTAGTAAAGCGGCTGGAATGGCGAACCCGAGCACAAGGAGATGAGAAATGAGGTGCGTTTTAGAAACCTTTCCCGATCACTCGGTGGACCATCTTCTGGGATTCTCATGCATGTTTTCGATGTAGGAAGATGCCCTTGAACCTGGAGATTTGGGACCCATGGGATGGGTACCACGCAGTATTACTTTAAAGCGTCTGCGTTTGCTCACCCAACCTCACCAAACCCCTCAGCCCCAAGAGTGTCCACCCTTATGTCTCAATCAGCTGCGGGTCTAGATATGGTCAATCCAGGTGGCATCACAGCGCCTGAACGAATTTTGTAAGAATTTCTCTCCCTTTCACTGTCTTTGTTTCACGGGTTTTTAAAATTAATTGAGTTTTATAATGGGGTTTAGCTGCTTTTCACTGCTGTGTTTATGCAGCTTTACACCCACTTGACTCACTTACAGAGAGATATCAATACATAGGTTTTAAGATTCTTACTAGTCAGATATACTCTTGGGCGGTGAATAGGGGGTGTTGAGTCCAGTTCCCTGAGCAAGTAGTAGGTCTTGTCTATTACGTATTGGGTTTATGGAACGGTATCTGAGCTAATTTGAAACCCTTGTTTTAGGCATCACCTCACCTCACCTTTCCCGTTAAGCAGCTATAGTGTGTTTTCTAAACGTGTGACTCTGTTCTGTTTTGTAATTCAGTTCCAGTGTAGCGGTTTTTCCATTCCCTCTATAAGTGATATCTTATGGCAAGTGTCTTTTTCTGTGTGACTTATTTCAATTAGAATCGTCGTACCTAAATCCACTCATCATGCTGCTACTAGCCTTATGACGTTGATTTCATGGCTGAGTGATATTCCTTTGTACATAAGGACCACAACTTCTTTATCCATTTTTCTCTTTCCTGGGATATTTAAGGTGTAACGAAGTGGAGGTTCTTGTCAACAGAGCAGCCCTAAACTTTGGGGTGCCTGTGACTTGCTGATTTTTAGTTTTCCCAATGTATACGCCCATGAGTGGAAGTGCCCTATGCTCTCTAAGCTGTGTTTTTTAGATGTTTCAGGACACACCGTACACTTCTCCAGAGTGGCTGTTGGCAATTTACATCCCGCCCATCAGCGTAGCAAGGCTCCCGTTTCTCCATGGCCTGTCCTGCATTTCTGGTTTTGACCCTTTATTCAGCATGGCCCTTTTGACCGATGCGAAGCGAGACTTCTTTGTAGCGCTGATTTGCCTTTCCAGGTTGCTTGGTTGGCCAAAAAGGGCGTATGCGTTTTTTCCTGAATATATTCAGGAAAAAACGCATACGCCCTTTTTGGCCAAGGGCATCATTGTCGAGGTTTTGCCGCTTTTCCTGTGCTTTAAAGGCGATTCGAATCTACCTCCTGAAATCTGTTTCCTGCAATTCTGCCTTGCTTTCACATCCTCTTCGTTGCCTTCCCTGAATATATTTGTGGACGAGAGTTATCATTTATAACTCTCCAGGTTTGTGAATTGCAGTGCCCCTGAGCTCCATTTTTCAACTCGCTTTCTTGGGAGCTGGCCGCAAAAGCGCAGGATTGCTTCAGGCCCTATTCGGGTTCCGGGCGGCAGGATGAGCCTGTGGTTAATTCTTCTTCCTGATGGGAAAATAGAGTGACCTGTGCCTGTCCCAACACCTAGAGCTAGTCTCCCATTGGTTCCCCCTCTTCCCGTTCATCCTCAGGACAAATTGCAACCTGTACGGAACAGGAGGTTAAAGCTGCTGATTCTCCAAGGAGGGAGATTGCTAGTAAAGCGGCTGGAATGGCGAACCCGAGCACCATCAGACGAGAAATGAGGTGCGTTTTAGCAACCTTTCCCGATCACACGGTGTACCATCTTCTGGGGTTCTCATGCATGTTTTCGATGTAGGAAGATGCCCTTGAACCTGGAGATTTGGGACCCATGGGATGGGTACCACGCAGTATGACTTTAAAGGGTCTGCGTTTGCTCACCCAACCTCACCAAACCTCTCAGCCCCAAGAGTGTCCACCCTTATGTCGCAATCAGCTGTGGGTCTAGATATGGTCAATCCAGGTGGCATCACAGCCCCTGAACGAATTTTGTAAGAATTTCTCTCTCTTTCACTGTCTTTGTTTCTCGGGTTTTTAAAAGTTATTGATTTTTATAATGGGGTTTAGCTGCTTTTCACTGCTGTCTTTATGCCGCTTTACACGCACTTGACTCACTTACAGAGAGATATCAATACATAGGTTTTAAGATTCTTACTAGTCAGATATATTCTTGGGCGGTGAATAGGGGGTGTTGAGTCCAGTTCACTGAGCAAGGAGTAGGTCTTGTCTATTACATATTGGGTTTATGGAACGGTATCTGAGCTAATTTGAAACCCTTGTTTTAGGCATCACCCCACCTCACCTTTCCCGTTAAGCAGCTATAGTGTGTTTTCTAAACGTGTGACTCTGTTCTGTTTTGTAATTCAGTTCAAGTGTAGCGGTTTTTACATTCCCTCTATAAGTGATATCTTATGGCAAGTGTCTTTTTCTGTGTGACTTATTTCACTTAGAATTGTCGTACCTAAATCCACTCATCATGCTGCTACGAGCCTTATGACGTTGATTTCATGGCTGAGTGATATTCCTTTGTACATAAGGACCACAACTTCTTTATCCATTTTTCTCTTTCCTGGGATATTTAAGGTGTAACGAAGTGGAGGTTCTTGTCAACAGAGCAGCCCTAAACTTTGGGGTGCCTGTGTCTTGCTGATTTTTAGTTTTCCCAATGTATACGCCCATGAGTGGAAGTGCCCTATGCTCTCTAAGCTGTGTTTTTTAGATGTTTCAGGACACACCGTACACTTCTCCAGAGTGGCTGTTGGCAATTTACATCCCGCCCATCAGCGTAGCAAGGCTCCCGTTTCTCCGTGGCCTGTCCTGCATTTCTGGTTTTGACACTTTATTCAGCATGGCCCTTTTGACCGATGGGAAGCGAGACTTCTTTGTAGCGCTGATTTGCCTTTCCAGGTTGCTTGGTTGGCCAAAAAGGGCGTATGCGTTTTTTCCTGAATATATTCAGGAAAAAACGCATACGCCCTTTTTGGCCAAGGGCATCATTGTCGAGGTTTTGCCGCTTTTCCTGTGCTTTAAAGGCGATTCGAATCTGCCTCCTGAAATCTGTTTCCTGCAATTCTGCCTTGCTTTCAAATCCTCTTGGTTGCCTTCCCTCAATATATTTGTAGACGAGAGTTATCATTTATAAGTCTGCAGGTTTGTGAATTGCAGTGCCCCTGAGCTCCATTTTTCAACTCGCTCTCTTGGGAGCTGGCCGCAAAAGCGCAGGATTGCTTTAGGCCCTATTCTGCTTCCGGGCGGCAGACTGAGCCTGTGGTTAATTCTTCTTCCTGATGGGAAAATAGAGTGACCTGTGCCTGTCCCAACACCTAGAGCTAGTCTCTCATTGGTTCCCCCTCTTCCCGTTCACCCTCAGGACAAATTGCAACCTGTATGGAACAGGAGGTTAAAGGTGCTGATTCTCCAAGGAGGGAGATTGCTAGTAAAGCGGCTGGAATGGCGAACCCGAGCACAAGGAGATGAGAAATGAGGTGCGTTTTAGAAACCTTTCCCGATCACTCGGTGGACCATCTTCTGGGATTCTCATGCATGTTTTCGATGTAGGAAGATGCCCTTGAACCTGGAGATTTGGGACCCATGGGATGGGTACCACGCAGTATTACTTTAAAGCGTCTGCGTTTGCTCACCCAACCTCACCAAACCCCTCAGCCCCAAGAGTGTCCACCCTTATGTCTCAATCAGCTGCGGGTCTAGATATGGTCAATCCAGGTGGCATCACAGCGCCTGAACGAATTTTGTAAGAATTTTTCTCCCTTTCACTGTCTTTGTTTCACGGGTTTTTAAAATTAATTGAGTTTTATAATGGGGTTTAGCTGCTTTTCACTGCTGTGTTTATGCAGCTTTACACCCACTTGACTCACTTACAGAGAGATATCAATACATAGGTTTTAAGATTCTTACTAGTCAGATATACTCTTGGGCGGTGAATAGGGGGTGTTGAGTCCAGTTCCCTGAGCAAGGAGTAGGTCTTGTCTATTACGTATTGGGTTTATGGAACGGTATATGAGCTAATTTGAAACCCTTGTTTTATGCATCACCCCACCTCACCTTTCCCGTTAGGCAGCCATAGTGTGTTTTCTAACCGTGTGACTCTGTTCTGTTTTGTAATTGAGTTCAAGGGTAGCGGTTTTTACATTCCCTCTATAGGTGATATCTTATGATAAGTGTCTTTTTCTGTGTGACTTATTTGACTTAGAATCGTCGTACCTAAATCCACTCATCATGCTGCTACTAGCCTTATGACGTTGATTTCATGGCTGAGTGATATTCCATTGTACATAAGGACCACAACTTCTTTATCCATTTTTCTCTTTCCTGGGATATTTAAGGTGTAACGAAGTGGAGGTTCTTGTCAACAGAGCAGCCCTAAACTTTGGGGTGCTTGTGTCTTGCTGATTTTTAGTTTTCCCAATTTATACGCCCATGAGTGGAAGTGCCCTATGCTCTCTAAGCTGAGTTTTGTAAATGTTTCAGGACACACCGTACACTTCTCCAGAGTGGCTGTTGGCAATTTACATCCCGCCCATCAGCGTAGCAAGGCTCCCGTTTCTCCGTGGCCTGTCCTGCATTTCTGGTTTTGACACTTTATTCAGCATGGCCCTTTTGACCGATGGGAAGCGAGACTTCTTTGTAGCGCTGATTTGCCTTTCCAGGTTGCTTGGTTGGCCAAAAAGGGCGTATGCGTTTTTTCCTGATTATATTCAGGAAAAAACGCATACGCCCTTTTTGGCCAAGGGCATCATTGTCGAGGTTTTGCCGCTTTTCCTGTGCTTTAAAGGCGATTCGAATCTGCCTCCTGAAATCTGTTTCCTGCAATTCTGCCTTGCTTTCAAATCCTCTTTGTTGCCTTCCCTCAATATATTTGTAGACGAGAGTTATCATTTATAAGTCTGCAGGTTTGTGAATTGCAGTGCCCCTGAGCTCCATTTTTCAACTCGCTCTCTTGGGAGCTGGCCGCAAAAGCGCAGGATTGCTTTAGGCCCTATTCTGCTTCCGGGCGGCAGACTGAGCCTGTGGTTAATTCTTCTTCCTGATGGGAAAATAGAGTGACCTGTGCCTGTCCCAACACCTAGAGCTAGTCTCTCATTGGTTCCCCGTCTTCCCGTTCATCCTCAGTTCAAATTGCCACCTGTATGGAACAGGAGGTTAAAGGTGCTGATTCTCCAAGGAGGGAGATTGCTAGTAAAGCGGCTGGAATGGCGAACCCGAGCACAAGGAGATGAGAAATGAGGTGCGTTTTATAAACCTTTCCCGATCACTCGGTGGACCATCTTCTGGGTTTCTCATGCATGTTTTCGATGTAGGAAGATGCCCTTGAACCTGGAGATTTGGGACCCATGGGATGGGTACCACGCAGTATTACTTTAAAGCGTCTGCGTTTGCTCACCGAACCTCACCAAACCCCTCAGCCCCAAGAGTGTCCACCCTTATGTCTCAATCAATTGCGGGTCTAGATATGGTCAATCCAGGTGGCATCACAGCGCCTGAACGAATTTTGTAAGAATTTCTCTCCCTTTCACTGTCTTTGTTTCACGGGTTTTTAAAATTAATTGAGTTTTATAATAGGGTTTAGCTGCTTTTCACTGCTGTGTTTATGCAGCTTTACACCCACCTGACTCACTTACAGAGAGATATCAATACATAGGTTTTAAGATTCTTACTAGTCAGATATACTCTTGGGCGGTGAATAGGGGGTGTTGAGTCCAGTTCCCTGAGCAAGGAGTAGGTCTTGTCTATTACGTATTGGGTTTATGGAACGGTATCTGAGCTAATTTGAAACCCTTGTTTTATGCATCACCCCACCTCACCTTTCCCGTTAGGCTGCCATAGTGTGTTTTCTAACCGTGTGAATCTGTTCTGTTTTGTAATTCAGTTCAAGGGTAGCGGTTTTTCCATTCCCTCTATAAGTGATATCTTATGGCAAGTGTGTTTTTCTGTGTGACTTATTTCACTTAGAATTGTCGTACCTAAATCCACTCATCATGCTGCTACTAGCCTTATGACGTTGATTTCATGTCTGAGTGATATTCCTTTGTACATAAGGACCACAACTTCTTTATCCATTTTTCTCTTTCCTGGGATATTTAAGGTGTAACGAAGTGGAGGTTCTTGTCAACAGAGCAGCCCTAAACTTTGGGGTGCTTGTGTCTTGCTGATTTTTAGTTTTCCCAATTTATACGCCCATGAGTGGAAGTGCCCTATGCTCTCTAAGCTGAGTTTTGTAAATGTTTCAGGACACACCGTACACTTCTCCAAGGTGGCTGTTGGCAATTTACATCCCGCCCATCAGCGTAGCAAGGCTTCCGTTTCTCCGTGGCCTGTCCTGCATTTCTGGTTTTGACACTTTATTCAGCATAGCCCTTTTGACCGATGGGAAGCGAGACTTTTTTGTAGCGCTGATTTGCCTTTCCAGGTTGCTTGGTTGGCCAAAAAGGGCGTATGCGTTTTTTCCTGAATATATTCAGGAAAAAACGCATACGCCCTTTTTGGCCAAGGGCATCATTGTCGAGGTTTTGCCGCTTTTCCTGTGCTTTAAAGGCGATTCGAATCTGCCTCCTGAAATCTGTTTCCTGCAATTCTGCCTTGCTTTCAAATCCTCTTTGTTGCCTTCCCTCAATATATTTGTAGACGAGAGTTATCATTTATAAGTCTGCAGGTTTGTGAATTGCAGTGCCCCTGAGCTCCATTTTTCAACTCGCTCTCTTGGGAGCTCGCCGCAAAATCGCAGGATTGCTTTAGGCCCTATTCTGCTTCCGGGCAGCACACTGAGCCTGTGGTTAATTCTTCTTCCTGATGGGAAAATAGAGTGACCTGTGCCTGTCCCAACACCTAGAGCTAGTCTCTCATTGGTTCCCCCTCTTCCTGTTCACCCTCAGGACAAATTGCCACCTGTATGGAACAGGAGGTTAAAGGTGCTGATTCTCCAAGGAGGGAGATTGCTAGTAAAGCGGCTGGAATGGCGAACCCGAGCACAAGGAGATGAGAAATGAGGTGCGTTTTAGAAACCTTTCCCGATCACTCGGTGGACCATCTTCTGGGTTTCTCATGCATGTTTTCGATGTAGGAAGATGCCCTTGAACCTGGAGATTTGGGACCCATGGGATGGGTACCACGCAGTATTACTTTAAAGCGTCTGCGTTTGCTCACCGAACCTCACCAAACCCCTCAGCCCCAAGAGTGTCCACCCTTATGTCTCAATCAGCTGCGGGTCTAGATATGGTCAATCCAGGTGGCATCACAGCGCCTGAACGAATTTTGTAAGAATTTCTCTCCCTTTCACTGTCTTTGTTTCACGGGTTTTTAAAATTAATTGAGTTTTATAATGGGGTTTAGCTGCTTTTCACTGCTGTGTTTATGCAGCTTTACACCCACTTGACTCACTTACAGAGAGATATCAATACATAGGTTTTAAGATTCTTACTAGTCAGATATACTCTTGGGCGGTGAATAGGGGGTGTTGTGTCCAGTTCCCTGAGCAAGGAGTAGGTCTTGTCTATTACGTACTGGGTTTATGGAACGGTATCTGAGCTAATTTGAAACCCTTGTTTTATGCATCACCCCACCTCACCTTTCCCGTTAGGCAGCCATAGTGTGTTTTCTAACCGTGTGACTCTGTTCTGTTTTGTAATTCAGTTCAAGGGTAGCGGTTTTTACATTCCCTCTATAGGTGATATCTTATGATAAGTGTCTTTTTCTGTGTGACTTATTTGACTTAGAATCGTCGTACCTAAATCCACTCATCATGCTGCTACTAGCCTTATGACGTTGATTTCATGGCTGAGTGATATTCCATTGTACATAAGGACCACAACTTCTTTATCCATTTTTCTCTTTCCTGGGATATTTAAGGTGTAACGAAGTGGAGGTTCTTGTCAACAGAGCAGCCCTAAACTTTGGGGTGCTTGTGTCTTCCTGATTTTTAGTTTTCCCAATTTATACGCCCATGAGTGGAAGTGCCCTATGCTCTCTAAGCTGAGTTTTGTAAATGTTTCAGGACACACCGTACACTTCTCCAGAGTGGCTGTTGGCAATTTACATCCCGCCCATCAGCGTAGCAAGGCTTCCGTTTCTCCGTGGCCTGTCCTGCATTTCTGGTTTTGACACTTTATTCAGCATGGCCCTTTTGACCGATGGGAAGCGAGACTTCTTTGTAGCGCTGATTTGCCTTTCCAGGTTGCTTGGTTGGCCAAAAAGGGCGTATGCGTTTTTTCCTGAATATATTCAGGAAAAAACGCATACGCCCTTTTTGGCCAAGGGCATCATTGTCGAGGTTTTGCCGCTTTTCCTGTGCTTTAAAGGCGATTCGAATCTGCCTCCTGAAATCTGTTTCCTGCAATTCTGCCTTGCTTTCAAATCCTCTTTGTTGCCTTCCCTCAATATATTTGTAGACGAGAGTTATCATTTATAAGTCTGCAGGTTTGTGAATTGCAGTGCCCCTGAGCTCCATTTTTCAACTCGCTCTCTTGGGAGCTGGCCGCAAAAGCGCAGGATTGCTTTAGGCCCTATTCTGCTTCCGGGCGGCAGACTGAGCCTGTGGTTAATTCTTCTTCCTGATGGGAAAATAGAGTGACCTGTGCCTGTCCCAACACCTAGAGCTAGTCTCTCATTGGTTCCCCCTCTTCCCGTTCACCCTCAGGACAAATTGCAACCTGTATGGAACAGGAGGTTAAAGGTGCTGATTCTCCAAGGAGGGAGATTGCTAGTAAAGCGGCTGGAATGGCGAACCCGAGCACAAGGAGATGAGAAATGAGGTGCGTTTTAGAAACCTTTCCCGATCACTCGGTGGACCATCTTCTGGGATTCTCATGCATGTTTTCGATGTAGGAAGATGCCCTTGAACCTGGAGATTTGGGACCCATGGGATGGGTACCACGCAGTATTACTTTAAAGCGTCTGCGTTTGCTCACCCAACCTCACCAAACCCCTCAGCCCCAAGAGTGTCCACCCTTATGTCTCAATCAGCTGCGGGTCTAGATATGGTCAATCCAGGTGGCATCACAGCGCCTGAACGAATTTTGTAAGAATTTCTCTCCCTTTCACTGTCTTTGTTTCACGGGTTTTTAAAATTAATTGAGTTTTATAATGGGGTTTAGCTGCTTTTCACTGCTGTGTTTATGCAGCTTTACACCCACTTGACTCACTTACAGAGAGATATCAATACATAGGTTTTAAGATTCTTACTAGTCAGATATACTCTTGGGCGGTGAATAGGGGGTGTTGAGTCCAGTTCCCTGAGCAAGTAGTAGGTCTTTTCTATTACGTATTGGGTTTATGGAACGGTATCTGAGCTAATTTGAAACCCTTGTTTTAGGCATCACCTCACCTCACCTTTCCCGTTAAGCAGCTATAGTGTGTTTTCTAAACGTGTGACTCTGTTCTGCTTTGTAATTCAGTTCCAGTGTAGCGGTTTTTCCATTCCCTCTATAAGTGATATCTTATGGCAAGTGTCTTTTTCTGTGTGACTTATTTCAATTAGTATCGTCGTACCTAAATCCACTCATCATGCTGCTACTAGCCTTATGACGTTGATTTCATGGCTGAGTGATATTCCTTTGTACATAAGGACCACAACTTCTTTATCCATTTTTCTCTTTCCTGGGATATTTAAGGTGTAACGAAGTGGAGGTTCTTGTCAACAGAGCAGCCCTAAACTTTGGGGTGCCTGTGACTTGCTGATTTTTAGTTTTCCCAATGTATACGCCCATGAGTGGAAGTGCCCTATGCTCTCTAAGCTGTGTTTTTTAGATGTTTCAGGACACACCGTACACTTCTCCAGAGTGGCTGTTGGCAATTTACATCCCGCCCATCAGCGTAGCAAGGCTCCCGTTTCTCCATGGCCTGTCCTGCATTTCTGGTTTTGACCCTTTATTCAGCATGGCCCTTTTGACCGATGCGAAGCGAGACTTCTTTGTAGCGCTGATTTGCCTTTCCAGGTTGCTTGGTTGGCCAAAAAGGGCGTATGCGTTTTTTCCTGAATATATTCAGGAAAAAACGCATACGCCCTTTTTGGCCAAGGGCATCATTGTCGAGGTTTTGCCGCTTTTCCTGTGCTTTAAAGGCGATTCGTATCTACCTCCTGAAATCTGTTTCCTGCAATTCTGCCTTGCTTTCACATCCTCTTCGTTGCCTTCCCTGAATATATTTGTGGACGAGAGTTATCATTTATAACTCTCCAGGTTTGTGAATTGCAGTGCCCCTGAGCTCCATTTTTCAACTCGCTTTCTTGGGAGCTGGCCGCAAAAGCGCAGGATTGCTTCAGGCCCTATTCGGGTTCCGGGCGGCAGGATGAGCCTGTGGTTAATTCTTCTTCCTGATGGGAAAATAGAGTGACCTGTGCCTGTCCCAACACCTAGAGCTAGTCTCCCATTGGTTCCCCCTCTTCCTGTTCATCCTCAGGACAAATTGCAACCTGTACGGAACAGGAGGTTAAAGCTGCTGATTCTCCAAGGAGGGAGATTGCTAGTAAAGCGGCTGGAATGGCGAACCCGAGCACCATCAGACGAGAAATGAGGTGCGTTTTAGCAACCTTTCCCGATCACACGGTGTACCATCTTCTGGGTTTCTCATGCATGTTTTCGATGTAGGAAGATGCCCTTGAACCTGGAGATTTGGGACCCATGGGATGGGTACCACGCAGTATGACTTTAAAGGGTCTGCGTTTGCTCACCCAACCTCACCAAACCTCTCAGCCCCAAGAGTGTCCACCCTTATGTCGCAATCAGCTGTGGGTCTAGATATGGTCAATCCAGGTGGCATCACAGCCCCTGAACGAATTTTGTAAGAATTTCTCTCTCTTTCACTGTCTTTGTTTCTCGGGTTTTTAAAAGTTATTGATTTTTATAATGGGGTTTAGCTGCTTTTCACTGCTGTCTTTATGCCGCTTTACACGCACTTGACTCACTTACAGAGAGATATCAATACATAGGTTTTAAGATTCTTACTACTCAGATATATTCTTGGGCGGTGAATAGGGGGTGTTGAGTCCAGTTCACTGAGCAAGGAGTAGGTCTTGTCTATTACATATTGGGTTTATGGAACGGTATCTGAGCTAATTTGAAACCCTTGTTTTAGGCATCACCCCAGCTCACCTTTCCCGTTAAGCAGCTATAGTGTGTTTTCTAAACGTGTGACTCTGTTCTGTTTTGTAATTCAGTTCCAGTGTAGCGGTTTTTCCATTCCCTCTATAAGTGATATCTTATGGCAAGTGTCTTTTTCTGTGTGACTTATTTCACTTAGAATCGTCGTACCTAAATCCACTCATCATGCTGCTACTAGCCTTATGACGTTGATTTCATGGCTGAGTGATATTCCTTTGTACATAAGGACCACAACTTCTTTATCCATTTTTCTCTTTCCTGGGATATTTAAGGTGTAACGAAGTGGAGGTTCTTGTCAACAGAGCAGCCCTAAACTTTGGGGTGCTTGTGTCTTGCTGATTTTTAGTTTTCCCAATTTATACGCCCATGAGTGGAAGTGCCCTATGCTCTCTAAGCTGAGTTTTGTAAATGTTTCAGGACACACCGTACACTTCTCCAGAGTGGCTGTTGGCAATTTACATCCCGCCCATCAGCGTAGCAAGGCTCCCGTTTCTCCGTGGCCTGTCCTGCATTTCTGGTTTTGACACTTTATTCAGCATGGCCCTTTTGACCGATGGGAAGCGAGACTTCTTTGTAGCGCTGATTTGCCTTTCCAGGTTGCTTGGTTGGCCAAAAAGGGCGTATGCGTTTTTTCCTGAATATATTCAGGAAAAAACGCATACGCCCTTTTTGGCCAAGGGCATCATTGTCGAGGTTTTGCCGCTTTTCCTGTGCTTTAAAGGCGATTCGAATCTGCCTCCTGAAATCTGTTTCCTGCAATTCTGCCTTGCTTTCAAATCCTCTTGGTTGCCTTCCCTCAATATATTTGTAGACGAGAGTTATCATTTATAAGTCTGCAGGTTTGTGAATTGCAGTGCCCCTGAGCTCCATTTTTCAACTCGCTCTCTTGGGAGCTGGCCGCAAAAGCGCAGGATTGCTTTAGGCCCTATTCTGCTTCCGGGCGGCAGACTGAGCCTGTGGTTAATTCTTCTTCCTGATGGGAAAATAGAGTGACCTGTGCCTGTCCCAACACCTAGAGCTAGTCTCTCATTGGTTCCCCCTCTTCCCGTTCACCCTCAGGACAAATTGCAACCTGTATGGAACAGGAGGATAAAGGTGCTGATTCTCCAAGGAGGGAGATTGCTAGTAAAGCGGCTGGAATGGCGAACCCGAGCACAAGGAGATGAGAAATGAGGTGCGTTTTAGAAACCTTTCCCGATCACTCGGTGGACCATCTTCTGGGATTCTCATGCATGTTTTCGATGTAGGAAGATGCCCTTGAACCTGGAGATTTGGGACCCATGGGATGGGTACCACGCAGTATTACTTTAAAGCGTCTGCGTTTGCTCACCCAACCTCACCAAACCCCTCAGCCCCAAGAGTGTCCACCCTTATGTCTCAATCAGCTGCGGGTCTAGATATGGTCAATCCAGGTGGCATCACAGCGCCTGAACGAATTTTGTAAGAATTTTTCTCCCTTTCACTGTCTTTGTTTCACGGGTTTTTAAAATTAATTGAGTTTTATAATGGGGTTTAGCTGCTTTTCACTGCTGTGTTTATGCAGCTTTACACCCACTTGACTCACTTACAGAGAGATATCAATACATAGGTTTTAAGATTCTTACTAGTCAGATATACTCTTGGGCGGTGAATAGGGGGTGTTGAGTCCAGTTCCCTGAGCAAGGAGTAGGTCTTGTCTATTACGTATTGGGTTTATGGAACGGTATATGAGCTAATTTGAAACCCTTGTTTTATGCATCACCCCACCTCACCTTTCCCGTTAGGCAGCCATAGTGTGTTTTCTAACCGTGTGACTCTGTTCTGTTTTGTAATTGAGTTCAAGGGTAGCGGTTTTTACATTCCCTCTATAGGTGATATCTTATGATAAGTGTCTTTTTCTGTGTGACTTATTTGACTTAGAATCGTCGTACCTAAATCCACTCATCATGCTGCTACTAGCCTTATGACGTTGATTTCATGGCTGAGTGATATTCCATTGTACATAAGGACCACAACTTCTTTATCCATTTTTCTCTTTCCTGGGATATTTAAGGTGTAACGAAGTGGAGGTTCTTGTCAACAGAGCAGCCCTAAACTTTGGGGTGCTTGTGTCTTGCTGATTTTTAGTTTTCCCAATTTATACGCCCATGAGTGGAAGTGCCCTATGCTCTCTAAGCTGAGTTTTGTAAATGTTTCAGGACACACCGTACACTTCTCCAGAGTGGCTGTTGGCAATTTACATCCCGCCCATCAGCGTAGCAAGGCTCCCGTTTCTCCGTGGCCTGTCCTGCATTTCTGGTTTTGACACTTTATTCAGCATGGCCCTTTTGACCGATGGGAAGCGAGACTTCTTTGTAGCGCTGATTTGCCTTTCCAGGTTGCTTGGTTGGCCAAAAAGGGCGTATGCGTTTTTTCCTGATTATATTCAGGAAAAAACGCATACGCCCTTTTTGGCCAAGGGCATCATTGTCGAGGTTTTGCCGCTTTTCCTGTGCTTTAAAGGCGATTCGAATCTGCCTCCTGAAATCTGTTTCCTGCAATTCTGCCTTGCTTTCAAATCCTCTTTGTTGCCTTCCCTCAATATATTTGTAGACGAGAGTTATCATTTATAAGTCTGCAGGTTTGTGAATTGCAGTGCCCCTGAGCTCCATTTTTCAACTCGCTCTCTTGGGAGCTGGCCGCAAAAGCGCAGGATTGCTTTAGGCCCTATTCTGCTTCCGGGCGGCAGACTGAGCCTGTGGTTAATTCTTCTTCCTGATGGGAAAATAGAGTGACCTGTGCCTGTCCCAACACCTAGAGCTAGTCTCTCATTGGTTCCCCGTCTTCCCGTTCATCCTCAGTTCAAATTGCCACCTGTATGGAACAGGAGGTTAAACGTGCTGATTCTCCAAGGAGGGAGATTGCTAGTAAAGCGGCTGGAATGGCGAACCCGAGCACAAGGAGATGAGAAATGAGGTGCGTTTTATAAACCTTTCCCGATCACTCGGTGGACCATCTTCTGGGTTTCTCATGCATGTTTTCGATGTAGGAAGATGCCCTTGAACCTGGAGATTTGGGACCCATGGGATGGGTACCACGCAGTATTACTTTAAAGCGTCTGCGTTTGCTCACCGAACCTCACCAAACCCCTCAGCCCCAAGAGTGGCCACCCTTATGTCTCAATCAATTGCGGGTCTAGATATGGTCAATCCAGGTGGCATCACAGCGCCTGAACGAATTTTGTAAGAATTTCTCTCCCTTTCACTGTCTTTGTTTCACGGGTTTTTAAAATTAATTGAGTTTTATAATAGGGTTTAGCTGCTTTTCACTGCTGTGTTTATGCAGCTTTACACCCACCTGACTCACTTACAGAGAGATATCAATACATAGGTTTTAAGATTCTTACTAGTCAGATATACTCTTGGGCGGTGAATAGGGGGTGTTGAGTCCAGTTCCCTGAGCAAGGAGTAGGTCTTGTCTATTACGTATTGGGTTTATGGAACGGTATCTGAGCTAATTTGAAACCCTTGTTTTATGCATCACCCCACCTCACCTTTCCCGTTAGGCTGCCATAGTGTGTTTTCTAACCGTGTGACTCTGTTCTGTTTTGTAATTCAGTTCAAGGGTAGCGGTTTTTCCATTCCCTCTATAAGTGATATCTTATGGCAAGTGTGTTTTTCTGTGTGACTTATTTCACTTAGAATTGTCGTACCTAAATCCACTCATCATGCTGCTACTAGCCTTATGACGTTGATTTCATGGCTGAGTGATATTCCTTTGTACATAAGGACCACAACTTCTTTATCCATTTTTCTCTTTCCTGGGATATTTAAGGTGTAACGAAGTGGAGGTTCTTGTCAACAGAGCAGCCCTAAACTTTGGGGTGCTTGTGTCTTGCTGATTTTTAGTTTTCCCAATTTATACGCCCATGAGTGGAAGTGCCCTATGCTCTCTAAGCTGAGTTTTGTAAATGTTTCAGGACACACCGTACACTTCTCCAAGGTGGCTGTTGGCAATTTACATCCCGCCCATCAGCGTAGCAAGGCTTCCGTTTCTCCGTGGCCTGTCCTGCATTTCTGGTTTTGACACTTTATTCAGCATAGCCCTTTTGACCGATGGGAAGCGAGACTTTTTTGTAGCGCTGATTTGCCTTTCCAGGTTGCTTGGTTGGCCAAAAAGGGCGTATGCGTTTTTTCCTGAATATATTCAGGAAAAAACGCATACGCCCTTTTTGGCCAAGGGCATCATTGTCGAGGTTTTGCCGCTTTTCCTGTGCTTTAAAGGCGATTCGAATCTGCCTCCTGAAATCTGTTTCCTGCAATTCTGCCTTGCTTTCAAATCCTCTTTGTTGCCTTCCCTCAATATATTTGTAGACGAGAGTTATCATTTATAAGTCTGCAGGTTTGTGAATTGCAGTGCCCCTGAGCTCCATTTTTCAACTCGCTCTCTTGGGAGCTGGCCGCAAAAGCGCAAGGTTTTCTTTAGGCCCTATTCTGCTTCCGGGCGGCAGACTGAGCCTGTGGTTAATTCTTCTTCCTGATGGGAAAATAGAGTGACCTGTGCCTGTCCCAACACCTAGAGCTAGTCTCTCATTGGTTCCCCCTCTTCCTGTTCACCCTCAGGACAAATTGCCACCTGTATGGAACAGGAGGTTAAAGGTGCTGATTCTCCAAGGAGGGAGATTGCTAGTAAAGCGGCTGGAATGGCCAACCCGAGCACAAGGAGATGAGAAATGAGGTGCGTTTTAGAAACCTTTCCCGATCACTCGGTGGACCATCTTCTGGGTTTCTCATGCATGTTTTCGATGTAGGAAGATGCCCTTGAACCTGGAGATTTGGGACCCATGGGATGGGTACCACGCAGTATTACTTTAAAGCGTCTGCGTTTGCTCACCCAACCTCACCAAACCTCTCAGCCCCAAGAGTGTCCACCCTTATGTCTCAATCAGCTGCAGGTCTAGATATGGTCAATCCAGGTGGCATCACAGCGCCTGAATGAATTTTGTAAGAATTTCTCTCCCTTTCACTGTCTTTGTTTCACGGGTTTTTAAAATTAATTGAGTTTTATAATGGGGTTTAGCTGCTTTTCACTGCTGTGTTTATGCAGCTTTACACCCACTTGACTCACTTACAGAGAGATATCAATACATAGGTTTTAAGATTCTTACTAGTCAGATATACTCTTGGGCGGTGAATAGGGGGTGTTGAGTCCAGTTCCCTGAGCAAGGAGTAGGTCTTGTCTATTACATATTGGGTTTATGGAACGGTATCTGAGCTAATTTGAAACCCTTGTTTTATGCATCACCCCACCTCACCTTTCCCGTTAGGCAGCCATAGTGTGTTTTCTAACCGTGTGACTCTGTTCTGTTTTGTAATTGAGTTCAAGGGTAGCGGTTTTTACATTCCCTCTATAGGTGATATCTTATGATAAGTGTCTTTTTCTGTGTGACTTATTTGACTTAGAATCGTCGTACCTAAATCCACTCATCATGCTGCTACTAGCCTTATGACGTTGATTTCATGGCTGAGTGATATTCCATTGTACATAAGGACCACAACTTCTTTATCCATTTTTCTCTTTCCTGGGATATTTAAGGTGTAACGAAGTGGAGGTTCTTGTCAACAGAGCAGCCCTAAACTTTGGGGTGCTTGTGTCTTGCTGATTTTTAGTTTTCCCAATTTATACGCCCATGAGTGGAAGTGCCCTATGCTCTCTAAGCTGAGTTTTGTAAATGTTTCAGGACACACCGTACACTTCTCCAGAGTGGCTGTTGGCAATTTACATCCCACCCATCAGCGTAGCAAGGCTCCCGTTTCTCCGTGGCCTGTCCTGCATTTCTGGTTTTGACACTTTATTCAGCATGGCCCATTTGACCGATGGGAAGCGAGACTTCTTTGTAGCGCTGATTTGCCTTTCCAGGTTGCTTGGTTGGCCAAAAAGGGCGTATGCGTTTTTTCCTGAATATATTCAGGAAAAAACGCATACGCCCTTTTTGGCCAAGGGCATCATTGTCGAGGTTTTGCCGCTTTTCCTGTGCTTTAAAGGCGATTCGAATCTGCCTCCTGAAATCTGTTTCCTGCAATTCTGCCTTGCTTTCAAATCCTCTTGGTTGCCTTCCCTCAATATATTTGTAGACGAGAGTTATCATTTATAAGTCTGCAGGTTTGTGAATTGCAGTGCCCCTGAGCTCCATTTTTCAACTCGCTCTCTTGGGAGCTGGCCGCAAAAGCGCAGGATTGCTTTAGGCCCTATTCTGCTTCCGGGCGGCAGACTGAGCCTGTGGTTAATTCTTCTTCCTGATGGGAAAATAGAGTGACCTGTGCCTGTCCCAACACCTAGAGCTAGTCTCTCATTGGTTCCCCCTCTTCCCGTTCACCCTCAGGACAAATTGCAACCTGTATGGAACAGGAGGTTAAAGGTGCTGATTCTCCAAGGAGGGAGATTGCTAGTAAAGCGGCTGGAATGGCGAACCCGAGCACAAGGAGATGAGAAATGAGGTGCGTTTTAGAAACCTTTCCCGATCACTCGGTGGACCATCTTCTGGGTTTCTCATGCATGTTTTCGATGTAGGAAGATGCCCTTGAACCTGGAGATTTGGGACCCATGGGATGGGTACCACGCAGTATTACTTTAAAGCGTCTGCGTTTGCTCACCGAACCTCACCAAACCCCTCAGCCCCAAGAGTGTCCACCCTTATGTCTCAATCAGCTGCGGGTCTAGATATGGTCAATCCAGGTGGCATCACAGCGCCTGAACGAATTTTGTAAGAATTTCTCTCCCTTTCACTGTCTTTGTTTCACGGGTTTTTAAAATTAATTGAGTTTTATAATGGGGTTTAGCTGCTTTTCACTGCTGTGTTTATGCAGCTTTACACCCACTTGACTCACTTACAGAGAGATATCAATACATAGGTTTTAAGATTCTTACTAGTCAGATATACTCTTGGGCGGTGAATAGGGGGTGTTGTGTCCAGTTCCCTGAGCAAGGAGTAGGTCTTGTCTATTACGTACTGGGTTTATGGAACGGTATCTGAGCTAATTTGAAACCCTTGTTTTATGCATCACCCCACCTCACCTTTCCCGTTAGGCAGCCATAGTGTGTTTTCTAACCGTGTGACTCTGTTCTGTTTTGTAATTCAGTTCAAGGGTAGCGGTTTTTACATTCCCTCTATAGGTGATATCTTATGATAAGTGTCTTTTTCTGTGTGACTTATTTGACTTAGAATCGTCGTACCTAAATCCACTCATCATGCTGCTACTAGCCTTATGACGTTGATTTCATGGCTGAGTGATATTCCATTGTACATAAGGACCACAACTTCTTTATCCATTTTTCTCTTTCCTGGGATATTTAAGGTGTAACGAAGTGGAGGTTCTTGTCAACAGAGCAGCCCTAAACTTTGGGGTGCTTGTGTCTTGCTGATTTTTAGTTTTCCCAATTTATACGCCCATGAGTGGAAGTGCCCTATGCTCTCTAAGCTGAGTTTTGTAAATGTTTCAGGACACACCGTACACTTCTCCAGAGTGGCTGTTGGCAATTTACATCCCGCCCATCAGCGTAGCAAGGCTTCCGTTTCTCCGTGGCCTGTCCTGCATTTCTGGTTTTGACACTTTATTCAGCATGGCCCTTTTGACCGATGGGAAGCGAGACTTCTTTGTAGCGCTGATTTGCCTTTCCAGGTTGCTTGGTTGGCCAAAAAGGGCGTATGCGTTTTTTCCTGAATATATTCAGGAAAAAACGCATACGCCCTTTTTGGCCAAGGGCATCATTGTCGAGGTTTTGCCGCTTTTCCTGTGCTTTAAAGGCGATTCGAATCTGCCTCCTGAAATCTGTTTCCTGCAATTCTGCCTTGCTTTCAAATCCTCTTTGTTGCCTTCCCTCAATATATTTGTAGACGAGAGTTATCATTTATAAGTCTGCAGGTTTGTGAATTGCAGTGCCCCTGAGCTCCATTTTTCAACTCGCTCTCTTGGGAGCTGGCCGCAAAAGCGCAGGATTGCTTTAGGCCCTATTCTGCTTCCGGGCGGCAGACTGAGCCTGTGGTTAATTCTTCTTCCTGATGGGAAAATAGAGTGACCTGTGCCTGTCCCAACACCTAGAGCTAGTCTCTCATTGGTTCCCCCTCTTCCCGTTCACCCTCAGGACAAATTGCAACCTGTATGGAACAGGAGGTTAAAGGTGCTGATTCTCCAAGGAGGGAGATTGCTAGTAAAGCGGCTGGAATGGCGAACCCGAGCACAAGGAGATGAGAAATGAGGTGCGTTTTAGAAACCTTTCCCGATCACTCGGTGGACCATCTTCTGGGATTCTCATGCATGTTTTCGATGTAGGAAGATGCCCTTGAACCTGGAGATTTGGGACCCATGGGATGGGTACCACGCAGTATTACTTTAAAGCGTCTGCGTTTGCTCACCCAACCTCACCAAACCCCTCAGCCCCAAGAGTGTCCACCCTTATGTCTCAATCAGCTGCGGGTCTAGATATGGTCAATCCAGGTGGCATCACAGCGCCTGAACGAATTTTGTAAGAATTTCTCTCCCTTTCACTGTCTTTGTTTCACGGGTTTTTAAAATTAATTGAGTTTTATAATGGGGTTTAGCTGCTTTTCACTGCTGTGTTTATGCAGCTTTACACCCACTTGACTCACTTACAGAGAGATATCAATACATAGGTTTTAAGATTCTTACTAGTCAGATATACTCTTGGGCGGTGAATAGGGGGTGTTGAGTCCAGTTCCCTGAGCAAGTAGTAGGTCTTTTCTATTACGTATTGGGTTTATGGAACGGTATCTGAGCTAATTTGAAACCCTTGTTTTAGGCATCACCTCACCTCACCTTTCCCGTTAAGCAGCTATAGTGTGTTTTCTAAACGTGTGACTCTGTTCTGTTTTGTAATTCAGTTCCAGTGTAGCGGTTTTTCCATTCCCTCTATAAGTGATATCTTATGGCAAGTGTCTTTTTCTGTGTGACTTATTTCAATTAGTATCGTCGTACCTAAATCCACTCATCATGCTGCTACTAGCCTTATGACGTTGATTTCATGGCTGAGTGATATTCCTTTGTACATAAGGACCACAACTTCTTTATCCATTTTTCTCTTTCCTGGGATATTTAAGGTGTAACGAAGTGGAGGTTCTTGTCAACAGAGCAGCCCTAAACTTTGGGGTGCCTGTGACTTGCTGATTTTTAGTTTTCCCAATGTATACGCCCATGAGTGGAAGTGCCCTATGCTCTCTAAGCTGTGTTTTTTAGATGTTTCAGGACACACCGTACACTTCTCCAGAGTGGCTGTTGGCAATTTACATCCCGCCCATCAGCGTAGCAAGGCTCCCGTTTCTCCATGGCCTGTCCTGCATTTCTGGTTTTGACCCTTTATTCAGCATGGCCCTTTTGACCGATGCGAAGCGAGACTTCTTTGTAGCGCTGATTTGCCTTTCCAGGTTGCTTGGTTGGCCAAAAAGGGCGTATGCGTTTTTTCCTGAATATATTCAGGAAAAAACGCATACGCCCTTTTTGGCCAAGGGCATCATTGTCGAGGTTTTGCCGCTTTTCCTGTGCTTTAAAGGCGATTCGTATCTACCTCCTGAAATCTGTTTCCTGCAATTCTGCCTTGCTTTCACATCCTCTTCGTTGCCTTCCCTGAATATATTTGTGGACGAGAGTTATCATTTATAACTCTCCAGGTTTGTGAATTGCAGTGCCCCTGAGCTCCATTTTTCAACTCGCTTTCTTGGGAGCTGGCCGCAAAAGCGCAGGATTGCTTCAGGCCCTATTCGGGTTCCGGGCGGCAGGATGAGCCTGTGGTTAATTCTTCTTCCTGATGGGAAAATAGAGTGACCTGTGCCTGTCCCAACACCTAGAGCTAGTCTCCCATTGGTTCCCCCTCTTCCTGTTCATCCTCAGGACAAATTGCAACCTGTACGGAACAGGAGGTTAAAGCTGCTGATTCTCCAAGGAGGGAGATTGCTAGTAAAGCGGCTGGAATGGCGAACCCGAGCACCATCAGACGAGAAATGAGGTGCGTTTTAGCAACCTTTCCCGATCACACGGTGTACCATCTTCTGGGTTTCTCATGCATGTTTTCGATGTAGGAAGATGCCCTTGAACCTGGAGATTTGGGACCCATGGGATGGGTACCACGCAGTATGACTTTAAAGGGTCTGCGTTTGCTCACCCAACCTCACCAAACCTCTCAGCCCCAAGAGTGTCCACCCTTATGTCGCAATCAGCTGTGGGTCTAGATATGGTCAATCCAGGTGGCATCACAGCCCCTGAACGAATTTTGTAAGAATTTCTCTCTCTTTCACTGTCTTTGTTTCTCGGGTTTTTAAAAGTTATTGATTTTTATAATGGGGTTTAGCTGCTTTTCACTGCTGTCTTTATGCCGCTTTACACGCACTTGACTCACTTACAGAGAGATATCAATACATAGGTTTTAAGATTCTTACTACTCAGATATATTCTTGGGCGGTGAATAGGGGGTGTTGAGTCCAGTTCACTGAGCAAGGTGTATGTCTTGTCTATTAAATATTGGGTTTATGGAACGGTATCTGAGCTAATTTGAAACCCTTGTTTTAGGCATCACCTCACCTCACCTTTCCCGTTAAGCAGCTATAGTGTGTTTTCTAAACGTGTGACTCTGTTCTGTTTTGTAATTCAGTTCCAGTGTAGCGGTTTTTCCATTCCCTCTATAAGTGATATCTTATGGCAAGTGTCTTTTTCTGTGTGACTTATTTCAATTAGAATCGTCGTACCTAAATCCACTCATCATGCTGCTACTAGCCTTATGACGTTGATTTCATGGCTGAGTGATATTCCTTTGTACATAAGGACCACAACTTCTTTATCCATTTTTCTCTTTCCTGGGATATTTAAGGTGTAACGAAGTGGAGGTTCTTGTCAACAGAGCAGCCCTAAACTTTGGGGTGCCTGTGACTTGCTGATTTTTAGTTTTCCCAATGTATACGCCCATGAGTGGAAGTGCCCTATGCTCTCTAAGCTGTGTTTTTTAGATGTTTCAGGACACACCGTACACTTCTCCAGAGTGGCTGTTGGCAATTTACATCCCGCCCATCAGCGTAGCAAGGCTCCCGTTTCTCCATGGCCTGTCCTGCATTTCTGGTTTTGACCCTTTATTCAGCATGGCCCTTTTGACCGATGCGAAGCGAGACTTCTTTGTAGCGCTGATTTGCCTTTCCAGGTTGCTTGGTTGGCCAAAAAGGGCGTATGCGTTTTTTCCTGAATATATTCAGGAAAAAACGCATACGCCCTTTTTGGCCAAGGGCATCATTGTCGAGGTTTTGCCGCTTTTCCTGTGCTTTAAATGCGATTCGAATCTACCTCCTGAAATCTGTTTCCTGCAATTCTGCCTTGCTTTCAAATCCTCTTCGTTGCCTTCCCTGAATATATTTGTGGACGACAGTTATCATTTATAACTCTGCAGATTTGTGAATTGCAGTGCCCCTGAGCTCCATTTTTCAACTCGTTTTCTTGGGAGCTGGCCGCAAAAGCGCAGGATTGCTTCAGGCCCTATTCGGGTTCCGGGCGGCAGGATGAGCCTGTGGTTAATTCTTCTTCCTGATGGGAAAATAGAGTGACCTGTGCCTGTCCCAACACCTAGAGCTAGTCTCCCATTGGTTCCCCCTCTTCCCGTTCATCCTCAGGACAAATTGCAACCTGTACGGAACAGGAGGTTAAAGCTGCTGATTCTCCAAGGAGGGAGATTGCTAGTAAAGCGGCTAGAATGGCGAACCCGAGCACAATCAGACGAGAAATGAGGTGCGTTTTAGCAACCTTTCCCGATCACACGGTGTACCATCTTCTGGGTTTCTCATGCATGTTTTCGATGTAGGAAGATGCCCTTGAACCTGGAGATTTGGGACCCATGGGATGGGTACCAAGCAGTATGACTTTAAAGGGTCTGCGTTTGCTCACCCAACCTCACCAAACCTCTCAGCCCCAAGAGTGTCCACCCTTATGTCGCAATCAGCTGTGGGTCTAGATATGGTCAATCCAGGTGGCATCACAGCCCCTGAACGAATTTTGTAAGAATTTCTCTCTCTTTCACTGTCTTTGTTTCACGGGTTTTTAAAAGTTATTGATTTTTATAATGGGGTTTAGCTGCTTTTCACTGCTGTCTTTATGCCGCTTTACACGCACTTGACTCACTTACAGAGAGATATCAATACATTGATTTTAAGATTCTTACTAGTCAGATATATTCTTGGGCGGTGAATAGGGGGTGTTGAGTCCAGTTCACTGAGCAAGGAGTAGGTCTTGTCTATTACATATTGGGTTTATGGAACGGTATCTGAGCTAATTTGAAACCCTTGTTTTAGGCATCACCCCACCTCACCTTTCCCGTTAAGCAGCTATAGTGTGTTTTCTAAACGTGTGACTCTGTTCTGTTTTGTAATTCAGTTCAAGTGTAGCGGTTTTTACATTCCCTCTATAAGTGATATCTTATGGCAAGTGTCTTTTTCTGTGTGACTTATTTCACTTAGAATTGTCGTACCTAAATCCACTCATCATGCTGCTACGAGCCTTATGACGTTGATTTCATGGCTGAGTGATATTCCTTTGTACATAAGGAC
Organism: Eschrichtius robustus; assembly: GCF_028021215.1. Lineage (NCBI taxonomy): Eukaryota > Metazoa > Chordata > Mammalia > Artiodactyla > Eschrichtiidae > Eschrichtius > Eschrichtius robustus. The sequence continues at coordinate 23,850,811 of NC_090830.1, read as the reverse complement.
CACAACTTCTTTATCCATTTTTCTCTTTCCTGGGATATTTAAGGTGTAACGAAGTGGAGGTTCTTGTCAACAGAGCAGCCCTAAACTTTGGGGTGCCTGTGTCTTGCTGATTTTTAGTTTTCCCAATGTATACGCCCATGAGTGGAAGTGCCCTATGCTCTCTAAGCTGTGTTTTTTAGATGTTTCAGGACACACCGTACACTTCTCCAGAGTGGCTGTTGGCAATTTACATCCCGCCCATCAGCGTAGCAAGGCTCCCGTTTCTCCATGGCCTGTCCTGCATTTCTGGTTTTGACCCTTTATTCAGCATGGCCCTTTTGACCGATGCGAAGCGAGACTTCTTTGTAGCGCTGATTTGCCTTTCCAGGTTGCTTGGTTGGCCAAAAAGGGCGTATGCGTTTTTTCCTGAATATATTCAGGAAAAAACGCATACGCCCTTTTTGGCCAAGGGCATCATTGTCGAGGTTTTGCCGCTTTTCCTGTGCTTTAAAGGCGATTCGAATCTGCCTCCTGAAATCTGTTTCCTGCAATTCTGCCTTGCTTTCAAATCCTCTTGGTTGCCTTCCCTCAATATATTTGTAGACGAGAGTTATCATTTATAAGTCTGCAGGTTTGTGAATTGCAGTGCCCCTGAGCTCCATTTTTCAACTCGCTCTCTTGGGAGCTGGCCGCAAAAGCACAGGATTGCTTTAGGCCCTATTCTGCTTCCGGGCGGCAGACTGAGCCTGTGGTTAATTCTTCTTCCTGATGGGAAAATAGAGTGACCTGTGCCTGTCCCAACACCTAGAGCTAGTCTCTCATTGGTTCCCCGTCTTCCCGTTCATCCTCAGTTCAAATTGCCACCTGTATGGAACAGGAGGTTAAAGGTGCTGATTCTCCAAGGAGGGAGATTGCTAGTAAAGCGGCTGGAATGGCGAACCCGAGCACAAGGAGATGAGAAATGAGGTGCGTTTTAGAAACCTTTCCCGATCACTCGGTGGACCGTCTTCTGGGTTTCTCATGCATGTTTTCGATGTAGGAAGATGCCCTTGAACCTGGAGATTTGGGACCCATGGGATGGGTACCACGCAGTATTACTTTAAAGCGTCTGCGTTTGCTCAGCCAACCTCACCAAACCTCTCAGCCCCAAGAGTGTCCACCCTTATGTCTCAATCAGCTGCGGGTCTAGATATGGTCAATCCAGGTGGCATCACAGCGCCTGAACGAATTTTGTAAGAATTTCTCTCCCTTTCACTGTCTTTGTTTCACGGGTTTTTAAAATTAATTGAGTTTTATAATGGGGTTTAGCTGCTTTTCACTGCTGTGTTTATGCAGCTTTACACCCACTTGACTCACTTACAGAGAGATATCAATACATAGGTTTTAAGATTCTTACTAGTCAGATATATTCATGGGCGGTGAATAGGGGGTGTTGAGTCCAGTTCCCTGAGCAAGGAGTAGGTCTTGTCTATTACGTATTGGGTTTATGGAACGGTATCTGAGCTAATTTGAAACCCTTGTTTTATGCATCACCCCACCTCACCTTTCCCGTTAGGCAGCCATAGTGTGTTTTCTAACCGTGTGACTCTGTTCTGTTTTGTAATTCAGTTCAAGGGTAGCGGTTTTTACATTCCCTCTATAAGTGATATCTTATGATAAGTGTCTTTTTCTGTGTGACTTATTTGACTTAGAATCGTCGTACCTAAATCCACTCATCATGCTGCTACTAGCCTTATGACGTTGATTTCATGGCTGAGTGATATTCCATTGTACATAAGGACCACAACTTCTTTATCCATTTTTCTCTTTCCTGGGATATTTAAGGTGTAACGAAGTGGAGGTTCTTGTCAACAGAGCAGCCCTAAACTTTGGGGTGCTTGTGTCTTGCTGATTTTTAGTTTTCCCAATTTATACGCCCATGAGTGGAAGTGCCCTATGCTCTCTAAGCTGAGTTTTGTAAATGTTTCAGGACACACCGTACACTTCTCCAGAGTGGCTGTTGGCAATTTACATCCCGCCCATCAGCGTAGCAAGGCTATCGTTTCTCCGTGGCCTGTCCTGCATTTCTGGTTTTGACACTTTATTCAGCATGGCCCTTTTGACCGATGGGAAGCGAGACTTCTTTGTAGCGCTGATTTGCCTTTCCAGGTTGCTTGGTTGGCCAAAAAGGGCGTATGCGTTTTTTCCTGAATATATTCAGGAAAAAACGCATACGCCCTTTTTGGCCAAGGGCATCATTGTCGAGGTTTTGCCGCTTTTCCTGTGCTTTAAAGGCGATTCGAATCTGCCTCCTGAAATCTGTTTCCTGCAATTCTGCCTTGCTTTCAAATCCTCTTGGTTGCCTTCCCTCAATATATTTGTAGACGAGAGTTATCATTTATAAGTCTGCAGGTTTGTGAATTGCAGTGCCCCTGCGCTCCATTTTTCAACTCGCTCTCTTGGGAGCTGGCCGCAAAAGCGCAGGATTGCTTTAGGCCCTATTCTGCTTCCGGGCGGCAGACTGAGCCTGTGGTTAATTCTTCTTCCTGATGGGAAAATAGAGTGACCTGTGCCTGTCCCAACACCTAGAGCTAGTCTCTCATTGGTTCCCCGTCTTCCGATTCATCCTCAGTTCAAATTGCCACCTGTATGGAACAGGAGGTTAAAGGTGCTGATTCTCCTAGGAGGGAGATTGCTAGTAAAGCGGCTGGAATGGCGAACCCGAGCACAAGGAGATGAGAAATGAGGTGCGTATTAGAAACCTTTCCCGATCACTCGGTGGACCATCTTCTGGGTTTCTCATGCATGTTTTCGATGTAGGAAGATGCCCTTGAACCTGGAGATTTGGGACCCATGGGATGGGTACCACGCAGTATTACTTTAAAGCGTCTGCGTTTGCTCACCCAACCTCACCAAACCTCTCAGCCCCCAGAGTGTCCACCCTTATGTCTCAATCAGCTGCGGGTCTAGATATGGTCAATCCAGGTGGCATCACAGCGCCTGAACGAATTTTGTAAGAATTTCTCTCCCTTTCACTGTCTTTGTTTCACGGGTTTTTAAAATTAATTGAGTTTTATAATGGGGTTTAGCTGCTTTTCACTGCTGTGTTTATGCAGCTTTACACCCACTTGACTCACTTACAGAGAGATATCAATACATAGGTTTTAAGATTCTTACTAGTCAGATATATTCTTGGGCGGTGAATAGGGGGTGTTGAGTCCAGTTCCCTGAGCAAGGAGTAGGTCTTGTCTATTACGTATTGGGTTTATGGAACGGTATCTGAGCTAATTTGAAACCCTTGTTTTATGCATCACCCCACCTCACCTTTCCCGTTAGGCAGCCATAGTGTGTTTTCTAACCGTGTGACTCTGTTCTGTTTTGTAATTCAGTTCAAGGGTAGCGGTATTTACATTCCCTCTATAAGTGATATCTTATGATAAGTGTCTTTTTCTGTGTGACTTATTTGACTTAGAATCGTCGTACCTAAATCCACTCATCATGCTGCTACTAGCCTTATGACGTTGATTTCATGGCTGAGTGATATTCCATTGTACATAAGGACCACAACTTCTTTATCCATTTTTCTCTTTCCTGGGATATTTAAGGTGTAACGAAGTGGAGGTTCTTGTCAACAGAGCAGCCCTAAACTTTGGGGTGCTTGTGTCTTGCTGATTTTTAGTTTTCCCAGTTTATACGCCCATGAGTGGAAGTGCCCTATGCTCTCTAAGCTGAGTTTTGTAAATGTTTCAGGACACACCGTACACTTCTCCAGAGTGGCTGTTGGCAATTTACATCCCGCCCATCAGCGTAGCAAGGCTCCCGTTTCTCCGTGGCCTGTCCTGCATTTCTGGTTTTGACACATTATTCAGCATGGCCCTTTTGACCGATGGGAAGCGAGACTTCTTTGTAGCGCTGATTTGCCTTTCCAGGTTGCTTGGTTGGCCAAAAAGGGCGTATGCGTTTTTTCCTGAATATATTCAGGAAAAAACGTATACGCCCTTTTTGGCCAAGGGCATCATTGTCGAGGTTTTGCCGCTTTTCCTGTGCTTTAAAGGCGATTCGTATCTGCCTCCTGAAATCTGTTTCCTGCAATTCTGCCTTGCTTTCAAATCCTCTTGGTTGCCTACCCTCAATATATTTGTAGACGAGAGTTATCATTTATAAGTCTGCAGGTTTGTGAATTGCAGTGCCCCTGAGCTCCATTTTTCAACTCGCTCTCTTGGGAGCTGGCCGCAAAAGCGCAGGATTGCTTTAGGCCCTATTCTGCTTCCGGGCGGCAGACTGAGCCTGTGGTTAATTCTTCTTCCTGATGGGAAAATAGAGTGACCTGTGCCTGTCCCAACACCTAGAGCTAGTCTCTCATTGGTTCCCCGTCTTCCCGTTCATCCTCAGTTCAAATTGCCACCTGTATGGAACAGGAGGTTAAAGGTGCTGATTCTCCAAGGAGGGAGATTGCTAGTAAAGTGGCTGGAATGGCGAACCCGAGCACAAGGAGATAAGAAATGAGGTGCGTTTTAGAAACCTTTCCCGATCACTCGGTGGACCGTCTTCTGGGTTTCTCATGCATGTTTTCGATGTAGGAAGATGCCCTTGAACCTGGAGATTTGGGACCCATGGGATGGGTACCACGCAGTATTACTTTAAAGCGTCTGCGTTTGCTCAGCCAACCTCACCAAACCTCTCAGCCCCAAGAGTGTCCACCCTTATGTCTCAATCAGCTGCGGGTCTAGATATGGTCAATCCAGGTGGCATCACAGCGCCTGAACGAATTTTGTAAGAATTTCTCTCCCTTTCACTGTCTTTGTTTCACGGGTTTTTAAAATTAATTGAGTTTTATAATGAGGTTTAGCTGCTTTTCACTGCTGTGTTTATGCAGCTTTACACCCACTTGACTCACTTACAGAGAGATATCAATACATAGGTTTTAAGATTCTTACTAGTCAGATATATTCATGGGCGGTGAATAGGGGGTGTTGAGTCCAGTTCCCTGAGCAAGGAGTAGGTCTTGTCTATTACGTATTGGGTTTATGGAACGGTATCTGAGCTAATTTGAAACCCTTGTTTTATGCATCACCCCACCCCACCTTTCCCGTTAGGCAGCCATAGTGTGTTTTCTAACCGTGTGACTCTGTTCTGTTTTGTAATTCAGTTCAAGGGTAGCGGTTTTTACATTCCCTCTATAAGTGATATCTTATGATAAGTGTCTTTTTCTGTGTGACTTATTTGACTTAGAATCGTCATACCTAAATCCACTCATCATGCTGCTACTAGCCTTATGACGTTGATTTCATGGCTGAGTGATATTCCATTGTACATAAGGACCACAACTTCTTTATCCATTTTTCTCTTTCCTGGGATATTTAAGGTGTAACGAAGTGGAGGTTCTTGTCAACAGAGCAGCCCTAAACTTTGGGGTGCTTGTGTCTTGCTGATTTTTAGTTTTCCCAATTTATACGCCCATGAGTGGAAGTGCCCTATGCTCTCTAAGCTGAGTTTTGTAAATGTTTCAGGACACACCGTACACTTCTCCAGAGTGGCTGTTGGCAATTTACATCCCGCCCATCAGCGTAGCAAGGCTCCCGTTTCTCCGTGGCCTGTCCTGCATTTCTGGTTTTGACACTTTATTCAGCATGGCCCTTTTGACCGATGGGAAGCGAGACTTCTTTGTAGCGCTGATTTGCCTTTCCAGGTTGCTTGGTTGGCCAAAAAGGGCGTATGCGTTTTTTCCTGAATATATTCAGGAAAAAACGCATACGCCCTTTTTGGCCAAGGGCATCATTGTCGAGGTTTTGCCGCTTTTCCTGTGCTTTAAAGGCGATTCGAATCTACCTCCTGAAATCTGTTTCCTGCAATTCTGCCTTGCTTTCAAATCCTCTTGGTTGCCTTCCCTCAATATATTTGTAGACGAGAGTTATCATTTATAAGTCTGCAGGTTTGTGAATTGCAGTGCCCCTGAGCTCCATTTTTCAACTCGCTCTCTTGGGAGCTGGCCGCAAAAGCGCAGGATTGCTTTAGGCCCTATTCTGCTTCCGGGCGGCAGACTGAGCCTGTGGTTAATTCTTCTTCCTGATGGGAAAATAGAGTGACCTGTGCCTGTCCCAACACCTAGAGCTAGTCTCTCATTGGTTCCCCCTCTTCCCGTTCACCCTCAGGACAAATTGCAACCTGTATGGAACAGGAGGTTAAAGGTGCTGATTCTCCAAGGAGGGAGATTGCTAGTAAAGCGGCTGGAATGGCGAACCCGAGCACAAGGAGATGAGAAATGAGGTGCGTTTTAGAAACCTTTCCCGATCACTCGGTGGACCATATTCTGGGTTTCTCATGCATGTTTTCGATGTAGGAAGATGCCCTTGAACCTGGAGATTTGGGACCCATGGGATGGGTACCACGCAGTATTACTTTAAAGCGTCTGCGTTTGCTCACCGAACCTCACCAAACCCCTCAGCCCCAAGAGTGTCCACCCTTATGTCTCAATCAGCTGCGGGTCTAGATATGGTCAATCCAGGTGGCATCACAGCGCCTGAACGAATTTTGTAAGAATTTCTCTCCCTTTCACTGTCTTTGTTTCACGGGTTTTTAAAATTAATTGAGTTTTATAATGGGGTTTAGCTGCTTTTCACTGCTGTGTTTATGCAGCTTTACACCCACTTGACTCACTTACAGAGAGATATCAATACATAGGTTTTAAGATTCTTACTAGTCAGATATACTCTTGGGCGGTGAATAGGGGGTGTTGTGTCCAGTTCCCTGAGCAAGGAGTAGGTCTTGTCTATTACGTACTGGGTTTATGGAACGGTATCTGAGCTAATTTGAAACCCTTGTTTTATGCATCACCCCACCTCACCTTTCCCGTTAGGCAGCCATAGTGTGTTTTCTAACCGTGTGACTCTGTTCTGTTTTGTAATTCAGTTCAAGGGTAGCGGTTTTTACATTCCCTCTATAGGTGATATCTTATGATAAGTGTCTTTTTCTGTGTGACTTATTTGACTTAGAATCGTCGTACCTAAATCCACTCATCATGCTGCTACTAGCCTTATGACGTTGATTTCATGGCTGAGTGATATTCCATTGTACATAAGGACCACAACTTCTTTATCCATTTTTCTCTTTCCTGGGATATTTAAGGTGTAACGAAGTGGAGGTTCTTGTCAACAGAGCAGCCCTAAACTTTGGGGTGCTTGTGTCTTGCTGATTTTTAGTTTTCGCAATTTATACGCCCATGAGTGGAAGTGCCCTATGCTCTCTAAGCTGAGTTTTGTAAATGTTTCAGGACACACCGTACACTTCTCCAGAGTGGCTGTTGGCAATTTACATCCCGCCCATCAGCGTAGCAAGGCTTCCGTTTCTCCGTGGCCTGTCCTGCATTTCTGGTTTTGACACTTTATTCAGCATGGCCCTTTTGACCGATGGGAAGCGAGACTTCTTTGTAGCGCTGATTTGCCTTTCCAGGTTGCTTGGTTGGCCAAAAAGGGCGTATGCGTTTTTTCCTGAATATATTCAGGAAAAAACGCATACGCCCTTTTTGGCCAAGGGCATCATTGTCGAGGTTTTGCCGCTTTTCCTGTGCTTTAAAGGCGATTCGAATCTACCTCCTGAAATCTGTTTCCTGCAATTCTGCCTTGCTTTCACATCCTCTTCGTTGCCTTCCCTGAATATATTTGTGGACGAGAGTTATCATTTATAACTCTCCAGGTTTGTGAATTGCAGTGCCCCTGAGCTCCATTTTTCAACTCGCTTTCTTGGGAGCTGGCCGCAAAAGCGCAGGATTGCTTCAGGCCCTATTCGGGTTCCGGGCGGCAGGATGAGCCTGTGGTTAATTCTTCTTCCTGATGGGAAAATAGAGTGACCTGTGCCTGTCCCAACACCTAGAGCTAGTCTCCCATTGGTTCCCCCTCTTCCCGTTCATCCTCAGGACAAATTGCAACCTGTACGGAACAGGAGGTTAAAGCTGCTGATTCTCCAAGGAGGGAGATTGCTAGTAAAGCGGCTGGAATGGCGAACCCGAGCACCATCAGACGAGAAATGAGGTGCGTTTTAGCAACCTTTCCCGATCACACGGTGTACCATCTTCTGGGTTTCTCATGCATGTTTTCGATGTAGGAAGATGCCCTTGAACCTGGAGATTTGGGACCCATGGAATGGGTACCAAGCAGTATGACTTTAAAGGGTCTGCGTTTGCTCACCCAACCTCACCAAACCTCTCAGCCCCAAGAGTGTCCACCCTTATGTCGCAATCAGCTGTGGGTCTAGATATGGTCAATCCAGGTGGCATCACAGCCCCTGAACGAATTTTGTAAGAATTTCTCTCTCTTTCACTGTCTTTGTTTCACGGGTTTTTAAAAGTTATTGATTTTTATAATGGGGTTTAGCTGCTTTTCACTGCTGTCTTTATGCCGCTTTACACGCACTTGACTCACTTACAGAGAGATATCAATACATTGGTTTTAAGATTCTTACTAGTCAGATATATTCTTGGGCGGTGAATAGGGGGTGTTGAGTCCAGTTCACTGAGCAAGGAGTAGGTCTTGTCTATTACATATTGGGTTTATGGAACCGTATCTGAGCTAATTTGAAACCCTTGTTTTAGGCATCACCCCACCTCACCTTTCCCGTTAAGCAGCTATAGTGTGTTTTCTAAACGTGTGACTCTGTTCTGTTTTGTAATTCAGTTCAAGTGTAGCGGTTTTTACATTCCCTCTATAAGTGATATCTTATGGCAAGTGTCTTTTTCTGTGTGACTTATTTCACTTAGAATTGTCGTACCTAAATCCACTCATCATGCTGCTACGAGCCTTATGACGTTGATTTCATGGCTGAGTGATATTCCTTTGTACATAAGGACCACAACTTCTTTATCCATTTTTCTCTTTCCTGGGATATTTAAGGTGTAACGAAGTGGAGGTTCTTGTCAACAGAGCAGCCCTAAACTTTGGGGTGCCTGTGTCTTGCTGATTTTTAGTTTTCCCAATGTATACGCCCATGAGTGGAAGTGCCCTATGCTCTCTAAGCTGTGTTTTTTAGATGTTTCAGGACACACCGTACACTTCTCCAGAGTGGCTGTTGGCAATTTACATCCCGCCCATCAGCGTAGCAAGGCTCCCGTTTCTCCATGGCCTGTCCTGCATTTCTGGTTTTGACCCTTTATTCAGCATGGCCCTTTTGACCGATGCGAAGCGAGACTTCTTTGTAGCGCTGATTTGCCTTTCCAGGTTGCTTGGTTGGCCAAAAAGGGCGTATGCGTTTTTTCCTGAATATATTCAGGAAAAAACGCATACGCCCTTTTTGGCCAAGGGCGTCATTGTCGAGGTTTTGCTGCTTTTCCTGTGCTTTAAAGGCGATTCGAATCTACCTCCTGAAATCTGTTTCCTGCAATTCTGCCTTGCTTTCAAATCCTCTTCGTTGCCTTCCCTGAATATATTTGTGGACGAGAGTTATCATTTATAACTCTGCAGGTTTGTGAATTGCAGTGCCCCTGAGCTCCATTTTTCAACTCGCTTTCTTGGGAGCTGGCCGCAAAAGCGCAGGATTGCTTCAGGCCCTATTCGGGTTCCGGGCGGCAGGATGAGCCTGTGGTTAATTCTTCTTCCTGATGGGAAAATAGAGTGACCTGTGCCTGTCCCAACACCTAGAGCTAGTCTCCCATTGGTTCCCCCTCTTCCCGTTCATCCTCAGGACAAATTGCAACCTGTACGGAACAGGAGGTTAAAGCTGCTGATTCTCCAAGGAGGAAGATTGCTAGTAAAGCGGCTAGAATGGCGAACCCGAGCACCATCAGACGAGAAATGAGGTGCGTTTTAGCAACCTTTCCCGATCACACGGTGTACCATCTTCTGGGTTTCTCATGCATGTTTTCGATGTAGGAAGATGCCCTTGAACCTGGAGATTTGGGACCCATGGGATGGGTACCAAGCAGTATGACTTTAAAGGGTCTGCGTTTGCTCACCCAACCTCACCAAACCTCTCAGCCCCAAGAGTGTCCACCCTTATGTCGCAATCATCTGTGGGTCTAGATATGGTCAATCCAGGTGGCATCACAGCCCCTGAACGAATTTTGTAAGAATTTCTCTCTCTTTCACTGTCTTTGTTTCACGGGTTTTTAAAAGTTATTGATTTTTATAATGGGGTTTAGCTGCTTTTCACTGCTGTCTTTATGCCGCTTTACACGCACTTGACTCACTTACAGAGAGATATCAATACATAGGTTTTAAGATTCTTACTAGTCAGATATATTCTTCGGTGGTGAATAGGGGGTGTTGAGTCCAGTTCACTGAGCAAGGAGTAGGTCTTGTCTATTACATATTGGGTTTATGGAACGGTATCTGAGCTAATTTGAAACCCTTGTTTTAGGCATCACCCCAGCTCACCTTTCCCGTTAAGCAGCTATAGTGTGTTTTCTAAACGTGTGACTCTGTTCTGTTTTGTAATTCAGTTCCAGTGTAGCAGTTTTTCCATTCCCTCTATAAGTGATATCTTATGGCAAGTGTCTTTTTCTGTGTGACTTATTTCACTTAGAATCGTCGTACCTAAATCCACTCATCATGCTGCTACTAGCCTTATGACGTTGATTTCATGGCTGAGTGATATTCCTTTGTACATAAGGACCACAACTTCTTTATCCATTTTTCTCTTTCCTGGGATATTTAAGGTGTAACGAAGTGGAGGTTCTTGTCAACAGAGCAGCCCTAAACTTTGGGGTGCTTGTGTCTTGCTGATTTTTAGTTTTCCCAATTTATACGCCCATGAGTGGAAGTGCCCTATGCTCTCTAAGCTGAGTTTTGTAAATGTTTCAGGACACACCGTACACTTCTCCAGAGTGGCTGTTGGCAATTTACATCCCGCCCATCAGCGTAGCAAGGCTCCCGTTTCTCCGTGGCCTGTCCTGCATTTCTGGTTTTGACACTTTATTCAGCATGGCCCTTTTGACCGATGGGAAGCGAGACTTCTTTGTAGCGCTGATTTGCCTTTCCAGGTTGCTTGCTTGGCCAAAAAGGGCGTATGCGTTTTTTCCTGAATATATTCAGGAAAAAACGCATACGCCCTTTTTGGCCAAGGGCATCATTGTCGAGGTTTTGCCGCTTTTCCTGTGCTTTAAAGGCGATTCGAATCTGCCTCCTGAAATCTGTTTCCTGCAATTCTGCCTTGCTTTCAAATCCTCTTGGTTGCCTTCCCTCAATATATTTGTAGACGAGAGTTATCATTTATAAGTCTGCAGGTTTGTGAATTGCAGTGCCCCTGAGCTCCATTTTTCAACTCGCTCTCTTGGGAGCTGGCCGCAAAAGCACAGGATTGCTTTAGGCCCTATTCTGCTTCCGGGCGGCAGACTGAGCCTGTGGTTAATTCTTCTTCCTGATGGGAAAATAGAGTGACCTGTGCCTGTCCCAACACCTAGAGCTAGTCTCTCATTGGTTCCCCGTCTTCCCGTTCATCCTCAGTTCAAATTGCCACCTGTATGGAACAGGAGGTTAAAGGTGCTGATTCTCCAAGGAGGGAGATTGCTAGTAAAGCGGCTGGAATGGCGAACCCGAGCACAAGGAGATGAGAAATGAGGTGCGTTTTAGAAACCTTTCCCGATCACTCGGTGGACCGTCTTCTGGGTTTCTCATGCATGTTTTCGATGTAGGAAGATGCCCTTGAACCTGGAGATTTGGGACCCATGGGATGGGTACCACGCAGTATTACTTTAAAGCGTCTGCGTTTGCTCAGCCAACCTCACCAAACCTCTCAGCCCCAAGAGTGTCCACCCTTATGTCTCAATCAGCTGCGGGTCTAGATATGGTCAATCCAGGTGGCATCACAGCGCCTGAACGAATTTTGTAAGAATTTCTCTCCCTTTCACTGTCTTTGTTTCACGGGTTTTTAAAATTAATTGAGTTTTATAATGGGGTTTAGCTGCTTTTCACTGCTGTGTTTATGCAGCTTTACACCCACTTGACTCACTTACAGAGAGATATCAATACATAGGTTTTAAGATTCTTACTAGTCAGATATATTCATGGGCGGTGAATAGGGGGTGTTGAGTCCAGTTCCCTGAGCAAGGAGTAGGTCTTGTCTATTACGTATTGGGTTTATGGAACGGTATCTGAGCTAATTTGAAACCCTTGTTTTATGCATCACCCCACCTCACCTTTCCCGTTAGGCAGCCATAGTGTGTTTTCTAACCGTGTGACTCTGTTCTGTTTTGTAATTCAGTTCAAGGGTAGCGGTTTTTACATTCCCTCTATAAGTGATATCTTATGATAAGTGTCTTTTTCTGTGTGACTTATTTGACTTAGAATCGTCGTACCTAAATCCACTCATCATGCTGCTACTAGCCTTATGACGTTGATTTCATGGCTGAGTGATATTCCATTGTACATAAGGACCACAACTTCTTTATCCATTTTTCTCTTTCCTGGGATATTTAAGGTGTAACGAAGTGGAGGTTCTTGTCAACAGAGCAGCCCTAAACTTTGGGGTGCTTGTGTCTTGCTGATTTTTAGTTTTCCCAATTTATACGCCCATGAGTGGAAGTGCCCTATGCTCTCTAAGCTGAGTTTTGTAAATGTTTCAGGACACACCGTACACTTCTCCAGAGTGGCTGTTGGCAATTTACATCCCGCCCATCAGCGTAGCAAGGCTATCGTTTCTCCGTGGCCTGTCCTGCATTTCTGGTTTTGACACTTTATTCAGCATGGCCCTTTTGACCGATGGGAAGCGAGACTTCTTTGTAGCGCTGATTTGCCTTTCCAGGTTGCTTGGTTGGCCAAAAAGGGCGTATGCGTTTTTTCCTGAATATATTCAGGAAAAAACGCATACGCCCTTTTTGGCCAAGGGCATCATTGTCGAGGTTTTGCCGCTTTTCCTGTGCTTTAAAGGCGATTCGAATCTGCCTCCTGAAATCTGTTTCCTGCAATTCTGCCTTGCTTTCAAATCCTCTTGGTTGCCTTCCCTCAATATATTTGTAGACGAGAGTTATCATTTATAAGTCTGCAGGTTTGTGAATTGCAGTGCCCCTGAGCTCCATTTTTCAACTCGCTCTCTTGGGAGCTGGCCGCAAAAGCGCAGGATTGCTTTAGGCCCTATTCTGCTTCCGGGCGGCAGACTGAGCCTGTGGTTAATTCTTCTTCCTGATGGGAAAATAGAGTGACCTGTGCCTGTCCCAACACCTAGAGCTAGTCTCTCATTGGTTCCCCGTCTTCCGATTCATCCTCAGTTCAAATTGCCACCTGTATGGAACAGGAGGTTAAATGTGCTGATTCTCCTAGGAGGGAGATTGCTAGTAAAGCGGCTGGAATGGCGAACCCGAGCACAAGGAGATGAGAAATGAGGTGCGTATTAGAAACCTTTCCCGATCACTCGGTGGACCATCTTCTGGGTTTCTCATGCATGTTTTCGATGTAGGAAGATGCCCTTGAACCTGGAGATTTGGGACCCATGGGATGGGTACCACGCAGTATTACTTTAAAGCGTCTGCGTTTGCTCACCCAACCTCACCAAACCTCTCAGCCCCCAGAGTGTCCACCCTTATGTCTCAATCAGCTGCGGGTCTAGATATGGTCAATCCAGGTGGCATCACAGCGCCTGAACGAATTTTGTAAGAATTTCTCTCCCTTTCACTGTCTTTGTTTCACGGGTTTTTAAAATTAATTGAGTTTTATAATGGGGTTTAGCTGCTTTTCACTGCTGTGTTTATGCAGCTTTACACCCACTTGACTCACTTACAGAGAGATATCAATACATAGGTTTTAAGATTCTTACTAGTCAGATATATTCTTGGGCGGTGAATAGGGGGTGTTGAGTCCAGTTCCCTGAGCAAGGAGTAGGTCTTGTCTATTACGTATTGGGTTTATGGAACGGTATCTGAGCTAATTTGAAACCCTTGTTTTATGCATCACCCCACCTCACCTTTCCCGTTAGGCAGCCATAGTGTGTTTTCTAACCGTGTGACTCTGTTCTGTTTTGTAATTCAGTTCAAGGGTAGCGGTTTTTACATTCCCTCTATAAGTGATATCTTATGATAAGTGTCTTTTTCTGTGTGACTTATTTGACTTAGAATCGTCGTACCTAAATCCACTCATCATGCTGCTACTAGCCTTATGACGTTGATTTCATGGCTGAGTGATATTCCATTGTACATAAGGACCACAACTTCTTTATCCATTTTTCTCTTTCCTGGGATATTTAAGGTGTAACGAAGTGGATGTTCTTGTCAACAGAGCAGCCCTAAACTTTGGGGTGCTTGTGTCTTGCTGATTTTTAGTTTTCCCAATTTATACGCCCATGAGTGGAAGTGCCCTATGCTCTCTAAGCTGAGTTTTGTAAATGTTTCAGGACACACCGTACACTTCTCCAGAGTGGCTGTTGGCAATTTACATCCCGCCCATCAGCGTAGCAAGGCTCCCGTTTCTCCGTGGCCTGTCCTGCATTTCTGGTTTTGACACATTATTCAGCATGGCCCTTTTGACCGATGGGAAGCGAGACTTCTTTGTAGCGCTGATTTGCCTTTCCAGGTTGCTTGGTTGGCCAAAAAGGGCGTATGCGTTTTTTCCTGAATATATTCAGGAAAAAACGCATACGCCCTTTTTGGCCAAGGGCATCATTGTCGAGGTTTTGCCGCTTTTCCTGTGCTTTAAAGGCGATTCGTATCTGCCTCCTGAAATCTGTTTCCTGCAATTCTGCCTTGCTTTCAAATCCTCTTGGTTGCCTACCCTCAATATATTTGTAGACGAGAGTTATCATTTATAAGTCTGCAGGTTTGTGAATTGCAGTGCCCCTGAGCTCCATTTTTCAACTCGCTCTCTTGGGAGCTGGCCGCAAAAGCGCAGGATTGCTTTAGGCCCTATTCTGCTTCCGGGCGGCAGACTGAGCCTGTGGTTAATTCTTCTTCCTGATGGGAAAATAGAGTGACCTGTGCCTGTCCCAACACCTAGAGCTAGTCTCTCATTGGTTCCCCGTCTTCCCGTTCATCCTCAGTTCAAATTGCCACCTGTATGGAACAGGAGGTTAAAGGTGCTGATTCTCCAAGGAGGGAGATTGCTAGTAAAGTGGCTGGAATGGCGAACCCGAGCACAAGGAGATAAGAAATGAGGTGCGTTTTAGAAACCTTTCCCGATCACTCGGTGGACCGTCTTCTGGGTTTCTCATGCATGTTTTCGATGTAGGAAGATGCCCTTGAACCTGGAGATTTGGGACCCATGGGATGGGTACCACGCAGTATTACTTTAAAGCGTCTGCGTTTGCTCAGCCGACCTCACCAAACCTCTCAGCCCCAAGAGTGTCCACCCTTATGTCTCAATCAGCTGCGGGTCTAGATATGGTCAATCCAGGTGGCATCACAGCGCCTGAACGAATTTTGTAAGAATTTCTCTCCCTTTCACTGTCTTTGTTTCACGGGTTTTTAAAATTAATTGAGTTTTATAATGAGGTTTAGCTGCTTTTCACTGCTGTGTTTATGCAGCTTTACACCCACTTGACTCACTTACAGAGAGATATCAATACATAGGTTTTAAGATTCTTACTAGTCAGATATATTCATGGGCGGTGAATAGGGGGTGTTGAGTCCAGTTCCCTGAGCAAGGAGTAGGTCTTGTCTATTACGTATTGGGTTTATGGAACGGTATCTGAGCTAATTTGAAACCCTTGTTTTATGCATCACCCCACCCCACCTTTCCCGTTAGGCAGCCATAGTGTGTTTTCTAACCGTGTGACTCTGTTCTGTTTTGTAATTCAGTTCAAGGGTAGCGGTTTTTACATTCCCTCTATAAGTGATATCTTATGATAAGTGTCTTTTTCTGTGTGACTTATTTGACTTAGAATCGTCATACCTAAATCCACTCATCATGCTGCTACTAGCCTTATGACGTTGATTTCATGGCTGAGTGATATTCCATTGTACATAAGGACCACAACTTCTTTATCCATTTTTCTCTTTCCTGGGATATTTAAGGTGTAACGAAGTGGAGGTTCTTGTCAACAGAGCAGCCCTAAACTTTGGGGTGCTTGTGTCTTGCTGATTTTTAGTTTTCCCAATTTATACGCCCATGAGTGGAAGTGCCCTATGCTCTCTAAGCTGAGTTTTGTAAATGTTTCAGGACACACCGTACACTTCTCCAGAGTGGCTGTTGGCAATTTACATCCCGCCCATCAGCGTAGCAAGGCTCCCGTTTCTCCGTGGCCTGTCCTGCATTTCTGGTTTTGACACTTTATTCAGCATGGCCCTTTTGACCGATGGGAAGCGAGACTTCTTTGTAGCGCTGATTTGCCTTTCCAGGTTGCTTGGTTGGCCAAAAAGGGCGTATGCGTTTTTTCCTGAATATATTCAGGAAAAAACGCATACGCCCTTTTTGGCCAAGGGCATCATTGTCGAGGTTTTGCCGCTTTTCCTGTGCTTTAAAGGCGATTCGAATCTACCTCCTGAAATCTGTTTCCTGCAATTCTGCCTTGCTTTCACATCCTCTTCGTTGCCTTCCCTGAATATATTTGTGGACGAGAGTTATCATTTATAACTCTCCAGGTTTGTGAATTGCAGTGCCCCTGAGCTCCATTTTTCAACTCGCTTTCTTGGGAGCTGGCCGCAAAAGCGCAGGATTGCTTCAGGCCCTATTCGTGTTCCGGGCGGCAGGATGAGCCTGTGGTTAATTCTTCTTCCTGATGGGAAAATAGAGTGACCTGTGCCTGTCCCAACACCTAGAGCTAGTCTCCCATTGGTTCCCCCTCTTCCCGTTCATCCTCAGGACAAATTGCAACCTGTACGGAACAGGAGGTTAAAGCTGCTGATTCTCCAAGGAGGGAGATTGCTAGTAAAGCGGCTGGAATGGCGAACCCGAGCACCATCAGACGAGAAATGAGGTGCGTTTTAGCAACCTTTCCCTATCACACGGTGTACCATCTTCTGGGTTTCTCATGCATGTTTTCGATGTAGGAAGATGCCCTTGAACCTGGAGATTTGGGACCCATGGGATGGGTACCACGCAGTATGACTTTAAAGGGTCTGCGTTTGCTCACCCAACCTCACCAAACCTCTCAGCCCCAAGAGTGTCCACCCTTATGTCGCAATCAGCTGTGGGTCTAGATATGGTCAATCCAGGTGGCATCACAGCCCCTGAACGAATTTTGTAAGAATTTCTCTCTCTTTCACTGTCTTTGTTTCTCGGGTTTTTAAAAGTTATTGATTTTTATAATGGGGTTTAGCTGCTTTTCACTGCTGTCTTTATGCCGCTTTACACGCACTTGACTCACTTACAGAGAGATATCAATACATAGTTTTTAAGATTCTTACTAGTCAGATATATTCTTGGGCGGTGAATAGGGGGTGTTGAGTCCAGTTCACTGAGCAAGGAGTAGGTCTTGTCTATTACATATTGGGTTTATGGAACGGTATCTGAGCTAATTTGAAACCCTTGTTTTAGGCATCACCTCACCTCACCTTTCCCGTTAAGCAGCTATAGTGTGTTTTCTAAACGTGTGACTCTGTTCTGTTTTGTAATTCAGTTCCAGTGTAGCGGTTTTTCCATTCCCTCTATAAGTGATATCTTATGGCAAGTGTCTTTTTCTGTGTGACTTATTTCACTTAGAATCGTCGTACCTAAATCCACTCATCATGCTGCTACTAGCCTTATGACGTTGATTTCATGGCTGAGTGATATTCCTTTGTACATAAGGACCACAACTTCTTTATCCATTTTTCTCTTTCCTGGGATATTTAAGGTGTAACGAAGTGGAGGTTCTTGTCAACAGAGCAGCCCTAAACTTTGGGGTGCCTGTGACTTGCTGATTTTTAGTTTTCCCAATGTATACGCCCATGAGTGGAAGTGCCCTATGCTCTCTAAGCTGTGTTTTTTAGATGTTTCAGGACACACCGTACACTTCTCCAGAGTGGCTGTTGGCAATTTACATCCCGCCCATCAGCGTAGCAAGGCTCCCGTTTCTCCATGGCCTGTCCTGCATTTCTGGTTTTGACCCTTTATTCAGCATGGCCCTTTTGACCGATGGGAAGCGAGACTTCTTTATAGCGCTGATTTGCCTTTCCAGGTTGCTTGGTTGGCCAAAAAGGGCGTATGCGTTTTTTCCTGAATATATTCAGGAAAAAACGCATACGCCCTTTTTGGCCAAGGGCATCATTGTCGAGGTTTTGCCGCTTTTCCTGTGCTTTAAATGCGATTCGAATCTACCTCCTGAAATCTGTTTCCTGCAATTCTGCCTTGCTTTCAAATCCTCTTCGTTGCCTTCCCTGAATATATTTGTGGACGACAGTTATCATTTATAACTCTGCAGATTTGTGAATTGCAGTGCCCCTGAGCTCCATTTTTCAACTCGCTTTCTTGGGAGCTGGCCGCAAAAGCGCAGGATTGCTTCAGGCCCTATTCGGGTTCCGGGCGGCAGGATGAGCCTGTGGTTAATTCTTCTTCCTGATGGGAAAATAGAGTTTCCTGTGCCTGTCCCAACACCTAGAGCTAGTCTCCCATTGGTTCCCCCTCTTCCCGTTCATCCTCAGGACAAATTGCAACCTGTACGGAACAGGAGGTTAAAGCTGCTGATTCTCCAAGGAGGGAGATTGCTAGTAAAGCGGCTGGAATGGCGAACCCGAGCACCATCAGACGAGAAATGAG
Source organism: Eschrichtius robustus (assembly GCF_028021215.1). Classification (NCBI taxonomy): domain Eukaryota; kingdom Metazoa; phylum Chordata; class Mammalia; order Artiodactyla; family Eschrichtiidae; genus Eschrichtius; species Eschrichtius robustus. Next base: position 23,832,266 of record NC_090830.1, on the reverse strand, counting down.
GTGCGTTTTAGCAACCTTTCCCGATCACACGGTGTACCATCTTCTGGGTTTCTCATGCATGTTTTCGATGTAGGAAGATGCCCTTGAACCTGGAGATTTGGGACCCATGGGATGGGTACCACGCAGTATGACTTTAAAGGGTCTGCGTTTGCTCACCCAACCTCACCAAACCTCTCAGCCCCAAGAGTGTCCACCCTTATGTCGCAATCAGCTGTGGGTCTAGATATGGTCAATCCAGGTGGCATCACAGCCCCTGAACGAATTTTGTAAGAATTTCTCTCTCTTTCACTGTCTTTGTTTCTCGGGTTTTTAAAAGTTATTGATTTTTATAATGGGGTTTAGCTGCTTTTCACTGCTGTCTTTATGCCGCTTTACACGCACTTGACTCACTTACAGAGAGATATCAATACATAGGTTTTAAGATTCTTACTACTCAGATATATTCTTGGGCGGTGAATAGGGGGTGTTGAGTCCAGTTCACTGAGCAAGGAGTAGGTCTTGTCTATTAAATATTGGGTTTATGGAACGGTACCTGAGCTAATTTGAAACCCTTGTTTTAGGCATCACCTCACCTCACCTTTCCCGTTAAGCAGCTACAGTGTGTTTTCTAAACGTGTGACTCTGTTCTGTTTTGTAATTCAGTTCCAGTGTAGCGGTTTTTCCATTCCCTCTATAAGTGATATCTTATGGCAAGTGTCTTTTTCTGTGTGACTTATTTCACTTAGAATCGTCGTACCTAAATCCAATCATCATGCTGCTACTAGCCTTATGACGTTGATTTCATGGCTGAGTGATATTCCTTTGTACATAAGGACCACAACTTCTTTATCCATTTTTCTCTTTCCTGGGATATTTAAGGTGTAACGAAGTGGAGGTTCTTGTCAACAGAGCAGCCCTAAACTTTGGGGTGCCTGTGACTTGCTGATTTTTAGTTTTCCCAATGTATACGCCCATGAGTGGAAGTGCCCTATGCTCTCTAAGCTGTGTTTTTTAGATGTTTCAGGACACACCGTACACTTCTCCAGAGTGGCTGTTGGCAATTTACATCCCGCCCATCAGCGTAGCAAGGCTCCCGTTTCTCCATGGCCTGTCCTGCATTTCTGGTTTTGACCCTTTATTCAGCATGGCCCTTTTGACCGATGCGAAGCGAGACTTCTTTGTAGCGCTGATTTGCCTTTCCAGGTTGCTTGGTTGGCCAAAAAGGGCGTATGCGTTTTTTCCTGAATATATTCAGGAAAAAACGCATACGCCCTTTTTGGCCAAGGGCATCATTGTCGAGGTTTTGCCGCTTTTCCTGTGCTTTAAATGCGATTCGAATCTACCTCCTGAAATCTGTTTCCTGCAATTCTGCCTTGCTTTCAAATCCTCTTCGTTGCCTTCCCTGAATATATTTGTGGACGACAGTTATCATTTATAACTCTGCAGATTTGTGAATTGCAGTGCCCCTGAGCTCCATTTTTCAACTCGCTTTCTTGGGAGCTGGCCGCAAAAGCGCAGGATTGCTTCAGGCCCTATTCGGGTTCCGGGCGGCAGGATGAGCCTGTGGTTAATTCTTCTTCCTGATGGGAAAATAGAGTGACCTGTTCCTGTCCCAACACCTAGAGCTAGTCTCCCATTGGTTCCCCCTCTTCCCGTTCATCCTCAGGACAAATTGCAACCTGTACGGAACAGGAGGTTAAAGCTGCTGATTCTCCAAGGAGGAAGATTGCTAGTAAAGCGGCTAGAATGGCGAACCCGAGCACCATCAGACGAGAAATGAGGTGCGTTTTAGCAACCTTTCCCGATCACACGGTGTACCATCTTCTGGGTTTCTCATGCATGTTTTCGATGTAGGAAGATGCCCTTGAACCTGGAGATTTGGGACCCATGGAATGGGTACCAAGCAGTATGACTTTAAAGGGTCTGCGTTTGCTCACCCAACCTCACCAAACCTCTCAGCCCCAAGAGTGTCCACCCTTATGTCGCAATCAGCTGTGGGTCTAGATATGGTCAATCCAGGTGGCATCACAGCCCCTGAACGAATTTTGTAAGAATTTCTCTCTCTTTCACTGTCTTTGTTTCACGGGTTTTTAAAAGTTATTGATTTTTATAATGGGGTTTAGCTGCTTTTCACTGCTGTCTTTATGCCGCTTTACACGCACTTGACTCACTTACAGAGAGATATCAATACATAGGTTTTAAGATTCTTACTAGTCAGATATATTCTTGGGCGGTGAATAGGGGGTGTTGAGTCCAGTTCACTGAGCAAGGAGTAGGTCTTGTCTATTACATATTGGGTTTATGGAACGGTATCTGAGCTAATTTGAAACCCTTGTTTTAGGCATCACCCCACCTCACCTTTCCCGTTAAGCAGCTATAGTGTGTTTTCTAAACGTGTGACTCTGTTCTGTTTTGTAATTCAGTTCAAGTGTAGCGGTTTTTACATTCCCTCTATAAGTGATATCTTATGGCAAGTGTCTTTTTCTGTGTGACTTATTTCACTTAGAATTGTCGTACCTAAATCCACTCATCATGCTGCTACGAGCCTTATGACGTTGATTTCATGGCTGAGTGATATTCCTTTGTACATAAGGACCACAACTTCTTTATCCATTTTTCTCTTTCCTGGGATATTTAAGGTGTAACGAAGTGGAGGTTCTTGTCAACAGAGCAGCCCTAAACTTTGGGGTGCCTGTGTCTTGCTGATTTTTAGTTTTCCCAATGTATACGCCCATGAGTGGAAGTGCCCTATGCTCTCTAAGCTGTGTTTTTTAGATGTTTCAGGACACACCGTACACTTCTCCAGAGTGGCTGTTGGCAATTTACATCCCGCCCATCAGCGTAGCAAGGCTCCCGTTTCTCCATGGCCTGTCCTGCATTTCTGGTTTTGACCCTTTATTCTGCATGGCCCTTTTGACCGATGCGAAGCGAGACTTCTTTGTAGCGCTGATTTGCCTTTCCAGGTTGCTTGGTTGGCCAAAAAGGGCGTATGCGTTTTTTCCTGAATATATTCAGGAAAAAACGCATACGCCCTTTTTGGCCAAGGGCGTCATTGTCGAGGTTTTGCCGCTTTTCCTGTGCTTTAAAGGCGATTCGAATCTACCTCCTGAAATCTGTTTCCTGCAATTCTGCCTTGCTTTCAAATCCTCTTCGTTGCCTTCCCTGAATATATTTGTGGACGAGAGTTATCATTTATAACTCTGCAGGTTTGTGAAATGCAGTGCCCCTGAGCTCCATTTTTCAACTCGCTTTCTTGGGAGCTGGCCGCAAAAGTGCAGGATTGCTTCAGGCCCTATTCGGGTTCCGGGCGGCAGGATGAGCCTGTGGTTAATTCTTCTTCCTGATGGGAAAATAGAGTGACCTGTGCCTGTCCCAACACCTAGAGCTAGTCTCCCATTGGTTCCCCCTCTTCCCGTTCACCCTCAGGACAAATTGCAACCTTTTGAACAGGAGGTTAAAGCTGCTGATTCTCCAAGGAGGAAGATTGCTAGTAAAGCGGCTAGAATGGCGAAGCCGAGCACCATCAGACGAGAAATGAGGTGCGTTTTAGCAACCTTTCCCGATCACACGGTGTACCATCTTCTGGGTTTCTCATGCATGTTTTCGATGTAGGAAGATGCCCTTGAACCTGGAGATTTGGGACCCATGGGATGGGTACCAAGCAGTATGACTTTAAAAGGTCTGCGTTTGCTCACCCAACCTCACCAAACCTCTCTGCCCCAAGAGTGTCCACCCTTATGTCGCAATCAGCTGTGGGTCTAGATATGGTCAATCCAGGTGGCATCACAGCCCCTGAACGAATTTTGTAAGAATTTCTCTCTCTTTCACTGTCTTTGTTTCACGGGTTTTTAAAAGTTATTGATTTTTATAATGGGGTTTAGCTGCTTTTCACTGCTGTCTTTATGCCGCTTTACACGCACTTGACTCACTTACAGAGAGATATCAATACATAGGTTTTTAGATTCTTACTAGTCAGATATATTCTTGGGCGGTGAATAGGGGGTGTTGAGTCCAGTTCACTGAGCAAGGAGTAGGTCTTGTCTATTACATATTGGGTTTATGGAACGGTATCTGAGCTAATTTGAAACCCTTGTTTTAGGCATCACCTCACCTCACCTTTCCCGTTAAGCAGCTACAGTGTGTTTTCTAAACGTGTGACTCTGTTCTGTTTTGTAATTCAGTTCCAGTGTAGCGGTTTTTCCATTCCCTCTATAAGTGATATCTTATGGCAAGTGTCTTTTTCTGTGTGACTTATTTCACTTAGAATCGTCATACCTAAATCCACTCATCATGCTGCTACTAGCCTTATGACGTTGATTTCATGGCTGAGTGATATTCCTTTGTACATAAGGACCACAACTTCTTTATCCATTTTTCTCTTTCCTGGGATATTTAAGGTGTAACGAAGTGGAGGTTCTTGTCAACAGAGCAGCCCTAAACTTTGGGGTGCCTGTGTCTTGCTGATTTTTAGTTTTCCCAATGTATACGCCCATGAGTGGAAGTGCCCTATGCTCTCTAAGCTGTGTTTTTTAGATGTTTCAGGACACACCGTACACTTCTCCAGAGTGGCTGTTGGCAATTTACATCCCGCCCATCAGCGTAGCAAGGCTCCCGTTTCTCCATGGCCTGTCCTGCATTTCTGGTTTTGACCCTTTATTCAGCATGGCCCTTTTGACCGATGCGAAGCGAGACTTCTTTGTAGCGCTGATTTGCCTTTCCAGGTTGCTTGGTTGGCCAAAAAGGGCGTATGCGTTTTTTCCTGAATATATTCAGGAAAAAACGCATACGCCCTTTTTGGCCAAGGGAATCATTGTCGAGGTTTTGCCGCTTTTCCTGTGCTTTAAAGGCGATTCGAATCTACCTCCTGAAATCTGTTTCCTGCAATTCTGCCTTGCTTTCACATCCTCTTCGTTGCCTTCCCTGAATATATTTGTGGACGAGAGTTATCATTTATAACTCTCCAGGTTTGTGAATTGCAGTGCCCCTGAGCTCCATTTTTCAACTCGCTTTCTTGGGAGCTGGCCGCAAAAGCGCAGGATTGCTTCAGGCCCTATTCGGGTTCCGGGCGGCAGGATGAGCCTGTGGTTAATTCTTCTTCCTGATGGGAAAATAGAGTGACCTGTGCCTGTCCCAACACCTAGAGCTAGTCTCCCATTGGTTCTCCCTCTTCCCGTTCATCCTCAGGACAAATTGCAACCTGTACGGAACAGGAGGTTAAAGCTGCTGATTCTCCAAGGAGGGAGATTGCTAGTAAAGCGGCTGGAATGGCGAACCCGAGCACCATCAGACGAGAAATGAGGTGCGTTTTAGCAACCTTTCCCGATCACACGGTGTACCATCTTCTGGGTTTCTCATGCATGTTTTCGATGTAGGAAGATGCCCTTGAACCTGGAGATTTGGGACCCATGGGATGGGTACCACGCAGTATGACTTTAAAGGGTCTGCGTTTGCTCACCCAACCTCACCAAACCTCTCAGCCCCAAGAGTGTCCACCCTTATGTCGCAATCAGCTGTGGGTCTAGATATGGTCAATCCAGGTGGCATCACAGCCCCTGAACGAATTTTGTAAGAATTTCTCTCTCTTTCACTGTCTTTGTTTCTCGGGTTTTTAAAAGTTATTGATTTTTATAATGGGGTTTAGCTGCTTTTCACTGCTGTCTTTATGCCGCTTTACACGCACTTGACTCACTTACAGAGAGATATCAATACATAGGTTTTAAGATTCTTACTACTCAGATATATTCCTGGGCGGTGAATAGGGGGTGTTGAGTCCAGTTCACTGAGCAAGGAGTAGGTCTTGTCTATTAAATATTGGGTTTATGGAACGGTATCTGAGCTAATTTGAAACCCTTGTTTTAGGCATCACCTCACCTCACCTTTCCCGTTAAGCAGCTATAGTGTGTTTTCTAAACGTGTGACTCTGTTCTGTTTTGTAATTCAGTTCCAGTGTAGCGGTTTTTCCATTCCCTCTATAAGTGATATCTTATGGCAAGTGTCTTTTTCTGTGTGACTTATTTCAATTAGAATCGTCGTACCTAAATCCACTCATCATGCTGCTACTAGCCTTATGACGTTGATTTCATGGCTGAGTGATATTCCTTTGTACATAAGGACCACAACTTCTTTATCCATTTTTCTCTTTCCTGGGATATTTAAGGTGTAACGAAGTGGAGGTTCTTGTCAACAGAGCAGCCCTAAACTTTGGGGTGCCTGTGACTTGCTGATTTTTAGTTTTCCCAATGTATACGCCCATGAGTGGAAGTGCCCTATGCTCTCTAAGCTGTGTTTTTTAGATGTTTCAGGACACACCGTACACTTCTCCAGAGTGGCTGTTGGCAATTTACATCCCGCCCATCAGCGTAGCAAGGCTCCCGTTTCTCCATGGCCTGTCCTGCATTTCTGGTTTTGACCCTTTATTCAGCATGGCCCTTTTGACCGATGCGAAGCGAGACTTCTTTGTAGTGCTGATTTGCCTTTCCAGGTTGCTTGGTTGGCCAAAAAGGGCGTATGCGTTTTTTCCTGAATATATTCAGGAAAAAACGCATACGCCCTTTTTGGCCAAGGGCATCATTGTTGAGGTTTTGCCGCTTTTCCTGTGCTTTAAATGCGATTCGAATCTACCTCCTGAAATCTGTTTCCTGCAATTCTGCCTTGCTTTCAAATCCTCTTCGTTGCCTTCCCTGAATATATTTGTGGACGACAGTTATCATTTATAACTCTGCAGATTTGTGAATTGCAGTGCCCCTGAGCTCCATTTTTCAACTCGCTTTCTTGGGAGCTGGCCGCAAAAGCGCAGGATTGCTTCAGGCCCTATTCGGGTTCCGGGCGGCAGGATGAGCCTGTGGTTAATTCTTCTTCCTGATGGGAAAATAGAGTGACCTGTGCCTGTCCCAACACCTAGAGCTAGTCTCCCATTGGTTCCCCCTCTTCCCGTTCATCCTCAGGACAAATTGCAACCTGTACGGAACAGGAGGTTAAAGCTGCTGATTCTCCAAGGAGGGAGATTGCTAGTAAAGCGGCTAGAATGGCGAACCCGAGCACCATCAGACGAGAAATGAGGTGCGTTTTAGCAACCTTTCCCGATCACACGGTGTACCATCTTCTGGGTTTCTCATGCATGTTTTCGATGTAGGAAGATGCCCTTGAACCTGGAGATTTGGGACCCATGGGATGGGTACCACGCAGTATGACTTTAAAGGGTCTGCGTTTGCTCACCCAACCTCACCAAACCTCTCAGCCCCAAGAGTGTCCACCCTTATGTCGCAATCAGCTGTGGGTCTAGATATGGTCAATCCAGGTGGCATCACAGCCCCTGAACGAATTTTGTAAGAATTTCTCTCTCTTTCACTGTCTTTGTTTCTCGGGTTTTTAAAAGTTATTGATTTTTATAATGGGGTTTAGCTGCTTTTCACTGCTGTCTTTATGCCGCTTTACACGCACTTGACTCACTTACAGAGAGATATCAATACATAGGTTTTAAGATTCTTACTACTCAGATATATTCTTGGGCGGTGAATAGGGGGTGTTGAGTCCAGTTCACTGAGCAAGGAGTAGGTCTTGTCTATTAAATATTGGGTTTATGGAACGGTATCTGAGCTAATTTGAAACCCTTGTTTTAGGCATCACCTCACCTCACCTTTCCCGTTAAGCAGCTATAGTGTGTTTTCTAAACGTGTGACTCTGTTCTGTTTTGTAATTCAGTTCCAGTGTAGCGGTTTTTCCATTCCCTCTATAAGTGATATCTTATGGCAAGTGTCTTTTTCTGTGTGACTTATTTCAATTAGAATCGTCGTACCTAAATCCACTCATCATGCTGCTACTAGCCTTATGACGTTGATTTCATGGCTGAGTGATATTCCTTTGTACATAAGGACCACAACTTCTTTATCCATTTTTCTCTTTCCTGGGATATTTAAGGTGTAACGAAGTGGAGGTTCTTGTCAACAGAGCAGCCCTAAACTTTGGGGTGCCTGTGACTTGCTGATTTTTAGTTTTCCCAATGTATACGCCCATGAGTGGAAGTGCCCTATGCTCTCTAAGCTGTGTTTTTTAGATGTTTCAGGACACACCGTACACTTCTCCAGAGTGGCTGTTGGCAATTTACATCCCGCCCATCAGCGTAGCAAGGCTCCCGTTTCTCCATGGCCTGTCCTGCATTTCTGGTTTTGACCCTTTATTCAGCATGGCCCTTTTGACCGATGCGAAGCGAGACTTCTTTGTAGCGCTGATTTGCCTTTCCAGGTTGCTTGGTTGGCCAAAAAGGGCGTATGCGTTTTTTCCTGAATATATTCAGGAAAAAACGCATACGCCCTTTTTGGCCAAGGGCATCATTGTCGAGGTTTTGCCGCTTTTCCTGTGCTTTAAAGGCGATTCGAATCTACCTCCTGAAATCTGTTTCCTGCAATTCTGCCTTGCTTTCACATCCTCTTCGTTGCCTTCCCTGAATATATTTGTGGACGAGAGTTATCATTTATAACTCTCCAGGTTTGTGAATTGCAGTGCCCCTGAGCTCCATTTTTCAACTCGCTTTCTTGGGAGCTGGCCGCAAAAGCGCAGGATTGCTTCAGGCCCTATTCGGGTTCCGGGCGGCAGGATGAGCCTGTGGTTAATTCTTCTTCCTGATGGGAAAATAGAGTGACCTGTGCCTGTCCCAACACCTAGAGCTAGTCTCCCATTGGTTCCCCCTCTTCCCGTTCATCCTCAGGACAAATTGCAACCTGTACGGAACAGGAGGTTAAAGCTGCTGATTCTCCAAGGAGGGAGATTGCTAGTAAAGCGGCTGGAATGGCGAACCCGAGCACCATCAGACGAGAAATGAGGTGCGTTTTAGCAACCTTTCCCGATCACACGGTGTACCATCTTCTGGGTTTCTCATGCATGTTTTCGATGTAGGAAGATGCCCTTGAACCTGGAGATTTGGGACCCATGGGATGGGTACCACGCAGTATGACTTTAAAGGGTCTGCGTTTGCTCACCCAACCTCACCAAACCTCTCAGCCCCAAGAGTGTCCACCCTTATGTCGCAATCAGCTGTGGGTCTAGATATGGTCAATCCAGGTGGCATCACAGCCCCTGAACGAATTTTGTAAGAATTTCTCTCTCTTTCACTGTCTTTGTTTCACGGGTTTTTAAAAGTTATTGATTTTTATAATGGGGTTTAGCTGCTTTTCACTGCTGTCTTTATGCCGCTTTACACGCACTTGACTCACTTACAGAGAGATATCAATACATAGGTTTTAAGATTCTTACTAGTCAGATATATTCTTGGGCGGTGAATAGGGGGTGTTGAGTCCAGTTCACTGAGCAAGGAGTAGGTCTTGTCTATTACATATTGGGTTTATGGAACGGTATCTGAGCTAATTTGAAACCCTTGTTTTAGGCATCACCCCACCTCACCTTTCCCGTTAAGCAGCTATAGTGTGTTTTCTAAACGTGTGACTCTGTTCTGTTTTGTAATTCAGTTCCAGTGTAGCGGTTTTTCCATTCCCTCTATAAGTGATATCTTATGGCAAGTGTCTTTTTCTGTGTGACTTATTTCACTTAGAATCGTCGTACCTAAATCCACTCATCATGCTGCTACGAGCCTTATGACGTTGATTTCATGGCTGAGTGATATTCCTTTGTACATAAGGACCACAACTTCTTTATCCATTTTTCTCTTTCCTGGGATATTTAAGGTGTAACGAAGTGGAGGTTCTTGTCAACAGAGCAGCCCTAAACTTTGGGGTGCCTGTGTCTTGCTGATTTTTAGTTTTCCCAATGTATACGCCCATGAGTGGAAGTGCCCTATGCTCTCTAAGCTGTGTTTTTTAGATGTTTCAGGACACACCGTACACTTCTCCAGAGTGGCTGTTGGCAATTTACATCCCGCCCATCAGCGTAGCAAGGCTCCCGTTTCTCCATGGCCTGTCCTGCATTTCTGGTTTTGACCCTTTATTCAGCATGGCCCTTTTGACCGATGCGAAGCGAGACTTCTTTGTAGCGCTGATTTGCCTTTCCAGGTTGCTTGGTTGGCCAAAAAGGGCGTATGCGTTTTTTCCTGAATATATTCAGGAAAAAACGCATACGCCCTTTTTGGCCAAGGGCATCATTGTCGAGGTTTTGCCGCTTTTCCTGTGCTTTAAAGGCGATTCGAATCTACCTCCTGAAATCTGTTTCCTGCAATTCTGCCTTGCTTTCACATCCTCTTCGTTGCCTTCCCTGAATATATTTGTGGACGAGAGTTATCATTTATAACTCTCCAGGTTTGTGAATTGCAGTGCCCCTGAGCTCCATTTTTCAACTCGCTTTCTTGGGAGCTGGCCGCAAAAGCGCAGGATTGCTTCAGGCCCTATTCGGGTTCCGGGCGGCAGGATGAGCCTGTGGTTAATTCTTCTTCCTGATGGGAAAATAGAGTGACCTGTGCCTGTCCCAACACCTAGAGCTAGTCTCCCATTGGTTCCCCCTCTTCCCGTTCATCCTCAGGACAAATTGCAACCTGTACGGAACAGGAGGTTAAAGCTGCTGATTCTCCAAGGAGGGAGATTGCTAGTAAAGCGGCTGGAATGGCGAACCCGAGCACCATCAGACGAGAAATGAGGTGCGTTTTAGCAACCTTTCCCGATCACACGGTGTACCATCTTCTGGGTTTCTCATGCATGTTTTCGATGTAGGAAGATGCCCTTGAACCTGGAGATTTGGGACCCATGGGATGGGTACCACGCAGTATGACTTTAAAGGGTCTGCGTTTGCTCACCCAACCTCACCAAACCTCTCAGCCCCAAGAGTGTCCACCCTTATGTCGCAATCAGCTGTGGGTCTAGATATGGTCAATCCAGGTGGCATCACAGCCCCTGAACGAATTTTGTAAGAATTTCTCTCTCTTTCACTGTCTTTGTTTCTCGGGTTTTTAAAAGTTATTGATTTTTATAATGGGGTTTAGCTGCTTTTCACTGCTGTCTTTATGCCGCTTTACACGCACTTGACTCACTTACAGAGAGATATCAATACATAGGTTTTAAGATTCTTACTACTCAGATATATTCTTGGGCGGTGAATAGGGGGTGTTGAGTCCAGTTCACTGAGCAAGGAGTAGGTCTTGTCTATTAAATATTGGGTTTATGGAACGGTATCTGAGCTAATTTGAAACCCTTGTTTTAGGCATCACCTCACCTCACCTTTCCCGTTAAGCAGCTATAGTGTGTTTTCTAAACGTGTGACTCTGTTCTGTTTTGTAATTCAGTTCCAGTGTAGCGGTTTTTCCATTCCCTCTATAAGTGATATCTTATGGCAAGTGTCTTTTTCTGTGTGACTTATTTCAATTAGAATCGTCGTACCTAAATCCACTCATCATGCTGCTACTAGCCTTATGACGTTGATTTCATGGCTGAGTGATATTCCTTTGTACATAAGGACCACAACTTCTTTATCCATTTTTCTCTTTCCTGGGATATTTAAGGTGTAACGAAGTGGAGGTTCTTGTCAACAGAGCAGCCCTAAACTTTGGGGTGCCTGTGACTTGCTGATTTTTAGTTTTCCCAATGTATACGCCCATGAGTGGAAGTGCCCTATGCTCTCTAAGCTGTGTTTTTTAGATGTTTCAGGACACACCGTACACTTCTCCAGAGTGGCTGTTGGCAATTTACATCCCGCCCATCAGCGTAGCAAGGCTCCCGTTTCTCCATGGCCTGTCCTGCATTTCTGGTTTTGACCCTTTATTCAGCATGGCCCTTTTGACCGATGCGAAGCGAGACTTCTTTGTAGCGCTGATTTGCCTTTCCAGGTTGCTTGGTTGGCCAAAAAGTGCGTATGCGTTTTTTCCTGAATATATTCAGGAAAAAACGCATACGCCCTTTTTGGCCAAGGGCATCATTGTCGAGGTTTTGCCGCTTTTCCTGTGCTTTAAAGGCGATTCGAATCTACCTCCTGAAATCTGTTTCCTGCAATTCTGCCTTGCTTTCACATCCTCTTCGTTGCCTTCCCTGAATATATTTGTGGACGAGAGTTATCATTTATAACTCTCCAGGTTTGTGAATTGCAGTGCCCCTGAGCTCCATTTTTCAACTCGCTTTCTTGGGAGCTGGCCGCAAAAGCGCAGGATTGCTTCAGGCCCTATTCGGGTTCCGGGCGGCAGGATGAGCCTGTGGTTAATTCTTCTTCCTGATGGGAAAATAGAGTGACCTGTGCCTGTCCCAACACCTAGAGCTAGTCTCCCATTGGTTCCCCCTCTTCCCGTTCATCCTCAGGACAAATTGCAACCTGTACGGAACAGGAGGTTAAAGCTGCTGATTCTCCAAGGAGGGAGATTGCTAGTAAAGCGGCTGGAATGGCGAACCCGAGCACCATCAGACGAGAAATGAGGTGCGTTTTAGCAACCTTTCCCGATCACACGGTGTACCATCTTCTGGGTTTCTCATGCATGTTTTCGATGTAGGAAGATGCCCTTGAACCTGGAGATTTGGGACCCATGGGATGGGTACCACGCAGTATGACTTTAAAGGGTCTGCGTTTGCTCACCCAACCTCACCAAACCTCTCAGCCCCAAGAGTGTCCACCCTTATGTCGCAATCAGCTGTGGGTCTAGATATGGTCAATCCAGGTGGCATCACAGCCCCTGAACGAATTTTGTAAGAATTTCTCTCTCTTTCACTGTCTTTGTTTCACGGGTTTTTAAAAGTTATTGATTTTTATAATGGGGTTTAGCTGCTTTTCACTGCTGTCTTTATGCCGCTTTACACGCACTTGACTCACTTACAGAGAGATATCAATACATAGGTTTTAAGATTCTTACTAGTCAGATATATTCTTGGGCGGTGAATAGGGGGTGTTGAGTCCAGTTCACTGAGCAAGGAGTAGGTCTTGTCTATTACATATTGGGTTTATGGAACGGTATCTGAGCTAATTTGAAACCCTTGTTTTAGGCATCACCCCACCTCACCTTTCCCGTTAAGCAGCTATAGTGTGTTTTCTAAACGTGTGACTCTGTTCTGTTTTGTAATTCAGTTCCAGTGTAGCGGTTTTTCCATTCCCTCTATAAGTGATATCTTATGGCAAGTGTCTTTTTCTGTGTGACTTATTTCACTTAGAATCGTCGTACCTAAATCCACTCATCATGCTGCTACGAGCCTTATGACGTTGATTTCATGGCTGAGTGATATTCCTTTGTACATAAGGACCACAACTTCTTTATCCATTTTTCTCTTTCCTGGGATATTTAAGGTGTAACGAAGTGGAGGTTCTTGTCAACAGAGCAGCCCTAAACTTTGGGGTGCCTGTGTCTTGCTGATTTTTAGTTTTCCCAATGTATACGCCCATGAGTGGAAGTGCCCTATGCTCTCTAAGCTGTGTTTTTTAGATGTTTCAGGACACACCGTACACTTCTCCAGAGTGGCTGTTGGCAATTTACATCCCGCCCATCAGCGTAGCAAGGCTCCCGTTTCTCCATGGCCTGTCCTGCATTTCTGGTTTTGACCCTTTATTCAGCATGGCCCTTTTGACCGATGCGAAGCGAGACTTCTTTGTAGCGCTGATTTGCCTTTCCAGGTTGCTTGGTTGGCCAAAAAGGGCGTATGCGTTTTTTCCTGAATATATTCAGGAAAAAACGCATACGCCCTTTTTGGCCAAGGGCATCATTGTCGAGGTTTTGCCGCTTTTCCTGTGCTTTAAAGGCGATTCGAATCTACCTCCTGAAATCTGTTTCCTGCAATTCTGCCTTGCTTTCACATCCTCTTCGTTGCCTTCCCTGAATATATTTGTGGACGAGAGTTATCATTTATAACTCTCCAGGTTTGTGAATTGCAGTGCCCCTGAGCTCCATTTTTCAACTCGCTTTCTTGGGAGCTGGCCGCAAAAGCGCAGGATTGCTTCAGGCCCTATTCGGGTTCCGGGCGGCAGGATGAGCCTGTGGTTAATTCTTCTTCCTGATGGGAAAATAGAGTGACCTGTGCCTGTCCCAACACCTAGAGCTAGTCTCCCATTGGTTCCCCCTCTTCCCGTTCATCCTCAGGACAAATTGCAACCTGTACGGAACAGGAGGTTAAAGCTGCTGATTCTCCAAGGAGGGAGATTGCTAGTAAAGCGGCTGGAATGGCGAACCCGAGCACCATCAGACGAGAAATGAGGTGCGTTTTAGCAACCTTTCCCGATCACACGGTGTACCATCTTCTGGGTTTCTCATGCATGTTTTCGATGTAGGAAGATGCCCTTGAACCTGGAGATTTGGGACCCATGGGATGGGTACCACGCAGTATGACTTTAAAGGGTCTGCGTTTGCTCACCCAACCTCACCAAACCTCTCAGCCCCAAGAGTGTCCACCCTTATGTCGCAATCAGCTGTGGGTCTAGATATGGTCAATCCAGGTGGCATCACAGCCCCTGAACGAATTTTGTAAGAATTTCTCTCTCTTTCACTGTCTTTGTTTCACGGGTTTTTAAAAGTTATTGATTTTTATAATGGGGTTTAGCTGCTTTTCACTGCTGTCTTTATGCCGCTTTACACGCACTTGACTCACTTACAGAGAGATATCAATACATAGGTTTTAAGATTCTTACTAGTCAGATATATTCTTGGGCGGTGAATAGGGGGTGTTGAGTCCAGTTCACTGAGCAAGGAGTAGGTCTTGTCTATTACATATTGGGTTTATGGAACGGTATCTGAGCTAATTTGAAACCCTTGTTTTAGGCATCACCCCACCTCACCTTTCCCGTTAAGCAGCTATAGTGTGTTTTCTAAACGTGTGACTCTGTTCTGTTTTGTAATTCAGTTCCAGTGTAGCGGTTTTTCCATTCCCTCTATAAGTGATATCTTATGGCAAGTGTCTTTTTCTGTGTGACTTATTTCACTTAGAATCGTCGTACCTAAATCCACTCATCATGCTGCTACGAGCCTTATGACGTTGATTTCATGGCTGAGTGATATTCCTTTGTACATAAGGACCACAACTTCTTTATCCATTTTTCTCTTTCCTGGGATATTTAAGGTGTAACGAAGTGGAGGTTCTTGTCAACAGAGCAGCCCTAAACTTTGGGGTGCCTGTGTCTTGCTGATTTTTAGTTTTCCCAATGTATACGCCCATGAGTGGAAGTGCCCTATGCTCTCTAAGCTGTGTTTTTTAGATGTTTCAGGACACACCGTACACTTCTCCAGAGTGGCTGTTGGCAATTTACATCCCGCCCATCAGCGTAGCAAGGCTCCCGTTTCTCCATGGCCTGTCCTGCATTTCTGGTTTTGACCCTTTATTCAGCATGGCCCTTTTGACCGATGCGAAGCGAGACTTCTTTGTAGCGCTGATTTGCCTTTCCAGGTTGCTTGGTTGGCCAAAAAGGGCGTATGCGTTTTTTCCTGAATATATTCAGGAAAAAACGCATACGCCCTTTTTGGCCAAGGGCATCATTGTCGAGGTTTTGCCGCTTTTCCTGTGCTTTAAAGGCGATTCGAATCTACCTCCTGAAATCTGTTTCCTGCAATTCTGCCTTGCTTTCACATCCTCTTCGTTGCCTTCCCTGAATATATTTGTGGACGAGAGTTATCATTTATAACTCTCCAGGTTTGTGAATTGCAGTGCCCCTGAGCTCCATTTTTCAACTCGCTTTCTTGGGAGCTGGCCGCAAAAGCGCAGGATTGCTTCAGGCCCTATTCGGGTTCCGGGCGGCAGGATGAGCCTGTGGTTAATTCTTCTTCCTGATGGGAAAATAGAGTGACCTGTGCCTGTCCCAACACCTAGAGCTAGTCTCCCATTGGTTCCCCCTCTTCCCGTTCATCCTCAGGACAAATTGCAACCTGTACGGAACAGGAGGTTAAAGCTGCTGATTCTCCAAGGAGGGAGATTGCTAGTAAAGCGGCTGGAATGGCGAACCCGAGCACCATCAGACGAGAAATGAGGTGCGTTTTAGCAACCTTTCCCGATCACACGGTGTACCATCTTCTGGGTTTCTCATGCATGTTTTCGATGTAGGAAGATGCCCTTGAACCTGGAGATTTGGGACCCATGGGATGGGTACCACGCAGTATGACTTTAAAGGGTCTGCGTTTGCTCACCCAACCTCACCAAACCTCTCAGCCCCAAGAGTGTCCACCCTTATGTCGCAATCAGCTGTGGGTCTAGATATGGTCAATCCAGGTGGCATCACAGCCCCTGAACGAATTTTGTAAGAATTTCTCTCTCTTTCACTGTCTTTGTTTCACGGGTTTTTAAAAGTTATTGATTTTTATAATGGGGTTTAGCTGCTTTTCACTGCTGTCTTTATGCCGCTTTACACGCACTTGACTCACTTACAGAGAGATATCAATACATAAGTTTTAAGATTCTTACTAGTCAGATATATTCTTGGGCGGTGAATAGGGGGTGTTGAGTCCAGTTCACTGAGCAAGGAGTAGGTCTTGTCTATTACATATTGGGTTTATGGAACGGTATCTGAGCTAATTTGAAACCCTTGTTTTAGGCATCACCCCACCTCACCTTTCCCGTTAAGCAGCTATAGTGTGTTTTCTAAACGTGTGACTCTGTTCTGTTTTGTAATTCAGTTCCAGTGTAGCGGTTTTTCCATTCCCTCTATAAGTGATATCTTATGGCAAGTGTCTTTTTCTGTGTGACTTATTTCACTTAGAATCGTCGTACCTAAATCCACTCATCATGCTGCTACGAGCCTTATGACGTTGATTTCATGGCTGAGTGATATTCCTTTGTACATAAGGACCACAACTTCTTTATCCATTTTTCTCTTTCCTGGGATATTTAAGGTGTAACGAAGTGGAGATTCTTGTCAACAGAGCAGCCCTAAACTTTGGGGTGCCTGTGTCTTGCTGATTTTTAGTTTTCCCAATGTATACGCCCATGAGTGGAAGTGCCCTATGCTCTCTAAGCTGTGTTTTTTAGATGTTTCAGGACACACCGTACACTTCTCCAGAGTGGCTGTTGGCAATTTACATCCCGCCCATCAGCGTAGCAAGGCTCCCGTTTCTCCATGGCCTGTCCTGCATTTCTGGTTTTGACCCTTTATTCAGCATGGCCCTTTTGACCGATGCGAAGCGAGACTTCTTTGTAGCGCTGATTTGCCTTTCCAGGTTGCTTGGTTGGCCAAAAAGGGCGTATGCGTTTTTTCCTGAATATATTCAGGAAAAAACGCATACGCCCTTTTTGGCCAAGGGCATCATTGTCGAGGTTTTGCCGCTTTTCCTGTGCTTTAAAGGCGATTCGAATCTACCTCCTGAAATCTGTTTCCTGCAATTCTGCCTTGCTTTCACATCCTCTTCGTTGCCTTCCCTGAATATATTTGTGGACGAGAGTTATCATTTATAACTCTCCAGGTTTGTGAATTGCAGTGCCCCTGAGCTCCATTTTTCAACTCGCTTTCTTGGGAGCTGGCCGCAAAAGCGCAGGATTGCTTCAGGCCCTATTCGGGTTCCGGGCGGCAGGATGAGCCTGTGGTTAATTCGTCTTCCTGATGGGAAAATAGAGTGACCTGTGCCTGTCCCAACACCTAGAGCTAGTCTCCCATTGGTTCCCCCTCTTCCCGTTCATCCTCAGGACAAATTGCAACCTGTACGGAACAGGAGGTTAAAGCTGCTGATTCTCCAAGGAGGGAGATTGCTAGTAAAGCGGCTGGAATGGCGAACCCGAGCACCATCAGACGAGAAATGAGGTGCGTTTTAGCAACCTTTCCCGATCACACGGTGTACCATCTTCTGGGTTTCTCATGCATGTTTTCGATGTAGGAAGATGCCCTTGAACCTGGAGATTTGGGACCCATGGGATGGGTACCACGCAGTATGACTTTAAAGGGTCTGCGTTTGCTCACCCAACCTCACCAAACCTCTCAGCCCCAAGAGTGTCCACCCTTATGTCGCAATCAGCTGTGGGTCTAGATATGGTCAATCCAGGTGGCATCACAGCCCCTGAACGAATTTTGTAAGAATTTCTCTCTCTTTCACTGTCTTTGTTTCTCGGGTTTTTAAAAGTTATTGATTTTTATAATGGGGTTTAGCTGCTTTTCACTGCTGTCTTTATGCCGGTTTACACGCACTTGACTCACTTACAGAGAGATATCAATACATAGGTTTTAAGATTCTTACTACTCAGATATATTCTTGGGCGGTGAATAGGGGGTGTTGAGTCCAGTTCACTGAGCAAGGAGTAGGTCTTGTCTATTAAATATTGGGTTTATGGAACGGTATCTGAGCTAATTTGAAACCCTTGTTTTAGGCATCACCTCACCTCACCTTTCCCGTTAAGCAGCTATAGTGTGTTTTCTAAACGTGTGACTCTGTTCTGTTTTGTAATTCAGTTCCAGTGTAGCGGTTTTTCCATTCCCTCTATAAGTGATATCTTATGGCAAGTGTCTTTTTCTGTGTGACTTATTTCAATTAGAATCGTCGTACCTAAATCCACTCATCATGCTGCTACTAGCCTTATGACGTTGATTTCATGGCTGAGTGATATTCCTTTGTACATAAGGACCACAACTTCTTTATCCATTTTTCTCTTTCCTGGGATATTTAAGGTGTAACGAAGTGGAGGTTCTTGTCAACAGAGCAGCCCTAAACTTTGGGGTGCCTGTGACTTGCTGATTTTTAGTTTTCCCAATGTATACGCCCATGAGTGGAAGTGCCCTATGCTCTCTAAGCTGTGTTTTTTAGATGTTTCAGGACACACCGTACACTTCTCCAGAGTGGCTGTTGGCAATTTACATCCCGCCCATCAGCGTAGCAAGGCTCCCGTTTCTCCATGGCCTGTCCTGCATTTCTGGTTTTGACCCTTTATTCAGCATGGCCCTTTTGACCGATGCGAAGCGAGACTTCTTTGTAGCGCTGATTTGCCTTTCCAGGTTGCTTGGTTGGCCAAAAAGGGCGTATGCGTTTTTTCCTGAATATATTCAGGAAAAAACGCATACGCCCTTTTTGGCCAAGGGCATCATTGTCGAGGTTTTGCCGCTTTTCCTGTGCTTTAAATGCGATTCGAATCTACCTCCTGAAATCTGTTTCCTGCAATTCTGCCTTGCTTTCACATCCTCTTCGTTGCCTTCCCTGAATATATTTGTGGACGACAGTTATCATTTATAACTCTGCAGATTTGTGAATTGCAGTGCCCCTGAGCTCCATTTTTCAACTCGCTTTCTTGGGAGCTGGCCGCAAAAGCGCAGGATTGCTTCAGGCCCTATTCGGGTTCCGGGCGGCAGGATGAGCCTGTGGTTAATTCTTCTTCCTGATGGGAAAATAGAGTGACCTGTGCCTGTCCCAACACCTAGAGCTAGTCTCCCATTGGTTCCCCCTCTTCCCGTTCATCCTCAGGACAAATTGCAACCTGTACGGAACAGGAGGTTAAAGCTGCTGATTCTCCAAGGAGGAAGATTGCTAGTAAAGCGGCTAGAATGGCGAACCCGAGCACCATCAGACGAGAAATGAGGTGCGTTTTAGCAACCTTTCCCGATCACACGGTGTACCATCTTCTGGGTTTCTCATGCATGTTTTCGATGTAGGAAGATGCCCTTGAACCTGGAGATTTGGGACCCATGGAATGGGTACCAAGCAGTATGACTTTAAAGGGTCTGCGTTTGCTCACCCAACCTCACCAAACCTCTCAGCCCCAAGAGTGTCCACCCTTATGTCGCAATCAGCTGTGGGTCTAGATATGGTCAATCCAGGTGGCATCACAGCCCCTGAACGAATTTTGTAAGAATTTCTCTCTCTTTCACTGTCTTTGTTTCACGGGTTTTTAAAAGTTATTGATTTTTATAATGGGGTTTAGCTGCTTTTCACTGCTGTCTTTATGCCGCTTTACACGCACTTGACTCACTTACAGAGAGATATCAATACATAGGTTTTAAGATTCTTACTAGTCAGATATATTCTTGGGCGGTGAATAGGGGGTGTTGAGTCCAGTTCACTGAGCAAGGAGTAGGTCTTGTCTATTACATATTGGGTTTATGGAACGGTATCTGAGCTAATTTGAAACCCTTGTTTTAGGCATCACCCCACCTCACCTTTCCCGTTAAGCAGCTATAGTGTGTTTTCTAAACGTGTGACTCTGTTCTGTTTTGTAATTCAGTTCAAGTGTAGCGGTTTTTACATTCCCTCTATAAGTGATATCTTATGGCAAGTGTGTTTTTCTGTGTGACTTATTTCACTTAGAATAGTCGTACCTAAATCCACTCATCATGCTGCTACGAGCCTTATGACGTTGATTTCATGGCTGAGTGATATTCCTTTGTACATAAGGACCACAACTTCTTTATCCATTTTTCTCTTTCCTGGGATATTTAAGGTGTAACGAAGTGGAGGTTCTTGTCAACAGAGCAGCCCTAAACTTTGGGGTGCCTGTGTCTTGCTGATTTTTAGTTTTCCCAATGTATACGCCCATGAGTGGAAGTGCCCTATGCTCTCTAAGCTGTGTTTGTTAGATGTTTCAGGACACACCGTACACTTCTCCAGAGTGGCTGTTGGCAATTTACATCCCGCCCATCAGCGTAGCAAGGCTCCCGTTTCTCCATGGCCTGTCCTGCATTTCTGGTTTTGACCCTTTATTCAGCATGGCCCTTTTGACCGATGCGAAGCGAGACTTCTTTGTAGCGCTGATTTGCCTTTCCAGGTTGCTTGGTTGGCCAAAAAGGGCGTATGCGTTTTTTCCTGAATATATTCAGGAAAAAACGCATACGCCCTTTTTGGCCAAGGGCATCATTGTCGAGGTTTTGCCGCTTTTCCTGTGCTTTAAAGGCGATTCGAATCTACCTCCTGAAATCTGTTTCCTGCAATTCTGCCTTGCTTTCACATCCTCTTCGTTGCCTTCCCTGAATATATTTGTGGACGAGAGTTATCATTTATAACTCTCCAGGTTTGTGAATTGCAGTGCCCCTGAGCTCCATTTTTCAACTCGCTTTCTTGGGAGCTGGCCGCAAAAGCGCAGGATTGCTTCAGGCCCTATTCGGGTTCCGGGGGGCAGGATGAGCCTGTGGTTAATTCTTCTTCCTGATGGGAAAATAGAGTGACCTGTGCCTGTCCCAACACCTAGAGCTAGTCTCCCATTGGTTCCCCCTCTTCCCGTTCATCCTCAGGACAAATTGCAACCTGTACGGAACAGGAGGTTAAAGCTGCTGATTCTCCAAGGAGGGAGATTGCTAGTAAAGCGGCTGGAATGGCGAACCCGAGCACCATCAGACGAGAAATGAGGTGCGTTTTAGCAACCTTTCCCGATCACACGGTGTACCATCTTCTGGGTTTTTCATGCATGTTTTCGATGTAGGAAGATGCCCTTGAACCTGGAGATTTGGGACCCATGGGATGGGTACCACGCAGTATGACTTTAAAGGGTCTGCGTTTGCTCACCCAACCTCACCAAACCTCTCAGCCCCAAGAGTGTCCACCCTTATGTCGCAATCAGCTGTGGGTCTAGATATGGTCAATCCAGGTGGCATCACAGCCCCTGAACGAATTTTGTAAGAATTTCTCTCTCTTTCACTGTCTTTGTTTCACGGGTTTTTAAAAGTTATTGATTTTTATAATGGGGTTTAGCTGCTTTTCACTGCTGTCTTTATGCCGCTTTACACGCACTTGACTCACTTACAGAGAGATATCAATACATAGGTTTTAAGATTCTTACTAGTCAGATATATTCTTGGGTGGTGAATAGGGGGTGTTGAGTCCAGTTCACTGAGCAAGGAGTAGGTCTTGTCTATTACATATTGGGTTTATGGAACGGTATCTGAGCTAATTTGAAACCCTTGTTTTAGGCATCACCTCACCTCACCTTTCCCGTTAAGCAGCTATAGTGTGTTTTCTAAACGTGTGACTCTGTTCTGTTTTGTAATTCAGTTCCAGTGTAGCGGTTTTTCCATTCCCTCTATAAGTGATATCTTATGGCAAGTGTCTTTTTCTGTGTGACTTATTTCACTTAGAATCGTCGTACCTAAATCCACTCATCATGCTGCTACGAGCCTTATGACGTTGATTTCATGGCTGAGTGATATTCCTTTGTACATAAGGACCACAACTTCTTTATCCATTTTTCTCTTTCCTGGGATATTTAAGGTGTAACGAAGTGGAGGTTCTTGTCAACAGAGCAGCCCTAAACTTTGGGGTGCCTGTGTCTTGCTGATTTTTAGTTTTCCCAATGTATACGCCCATGAGTGGAAGTGCCCTATGCTCTCTAAGCTGTGTTTTTTAGATGTTTCAGGACACACCGTACACTTCTCCAGAGTGGCTGTTGGCAATTTACATCCCGCCCATCAGCGTAGCAAGGCTCCCGTTTCTCCATGGCCTGTCCTGCATTTCTGGTTTTGACCCTTTATTCAGCATGGCCCTTTTGACCGATGCGAAGCGAGACTTCTTTGTAGCGCTGATTTGCCTTTCCAGGTTGCTTGGTTGGCCAAAAAGGGCGTATGCGTTTTTTCCTGAATATATTCAGGAAAAAACGCATACGCCCTTTTTGGCCAAGGGCATCATTGTCGAGGTTTTGCCGCTTTTCCTGTGCTTTAAATGCGATTCGAATCTACCTCCTGAAATCTGTTTCCTGCAATTCTGCCTTGCTTTCAAATCCTCTTCGTTGCCTTCCCTGAATATATTTGTGGACGACAGTTATCATTTATAACTCTGCAGATTTGTGAATTGCAGTGCCCCTGAGCTCCATTTTTCAACTCGCTTTCTTGGGAGCTGGCCGCAAAAGCGCAGGATTGCTTCAGGCCCTATTCGGGTTCCGGGCGGCAGGATGAGCCTGTGGTTAATTCTTCTTCCTGATGGGAAAATAGAGTGACCTGTGCCTGTCCCAACACCTAGAGCTAGTCTCCCATTGGTTCCCCCTCTTCCCGTTCATCCTCAGGACAAATTGCAACCTGTACGGAACAGGAGGTTAAAGCTGCTGATTCTCCAAGGAGGAAGATTGCTAGTAAAGCGGCTAGAATGGCGAACCCGAGCACCATCAGACGAGAAATGAGGTGCGTTTTAGCAACCTTTCCCGATCACACGGTGTACCATCTTCTGGGTTTCTCATGCATGTTTTCGATGTAGGAAGATGCCCTTGAACCTGGAGATTTGGGACCCATGGAATGGGTACCAAGCAGTATGACTTTAAAGGGTCTGCGTTTGCTCACCCAACCTCACCAAACCTCTCAGCCCCAAGAGTGTCCACCCTTATGTCGCAATCAGCTGTGGGTCTAGATATGGTCAATCCAGGTGGCATCACAGCCCCTGAACGAATTTTGTAAGAATTTCTCTCTCTTTCACTGTCTTTGTTTCACGGGTTTTTAAAAGTTATTGATTTTTATAATGGGGTTTAGCTGCTTTTCACTGCTGTCTTTATGCCGCTTTACACGCACTTGACTCACTTACAGAGAGATATCAATACATAGGTTTTAAGATTCTTACTAGTCAGATATATTCTTGGGCGGTGAATAGGGGGTGTTGAGTCCAGTTCACTGAGCAAGGAGTAGGTCTTGTCTATTACATATTGGGTTTATGGAACGGTATCTGAGCTAATTTGAAACCCTTGTTTTAGGCATCACCCCACCTCACCTTTCCCGTTAAGCAGCTATAGTGTGTTTTCTAAACGTGTGACTCTGTTCTGTTTTGTAATTCAGTTCAAGTGTAGCGGTTTTTACATTCCCTCTATAAGTGATATCTTATGGCAAGTGTGTTTTTCTGTGTGACTTATTTCACTTAGAATAGTCGTACCTAAATCCACTCATCATGCTGCTACGAGCCTTATGACGTTGATTTCATGGCTGAGTGATATTCCTTTGTACATAAGGACCACAACTTCTTTATCCATTTTTCTCTTTCCTGGGATATTTAAGGTGTAACGAAGTGGAGGTTCTTGTCAACAGAGCAGCCCTAAACTTTGGGGTGCCTGTGTCTTGCTGATTTTTAGTTTTCCCAATGTATACGCCCATGAGTGGAAGTGCCCTATGCTCTCTAAGCTGTGTTTGTTAGATGTTTCAGGACACACCGTACACTTCTCCAGAGTGGCTGTTGGCAATTTACATCCCGCCCATCAGCGTAGCAAGGCTCCCGTTTCTCCATGGCCTGTCCTGCATTTCTGGTTTTGACCCTTTATTCAGCATGGCCCTTTTGACCGATGCGAAGCGAGACTTCTTTGTAGCGCTGATTTGCCTTTCCAGGTTGCTTGGTTGGCCAAAAAGGGCGTATGCGTTTTTTCCTGAATATATTCAGGAAAAAACGCATACGCCCTTTTTGGCCAAGGGCATCATTGTCGAGGTTTTGCCGCTTTTCCTGTGCTTTAAAGGCGATTCGAATCTACCTCCTGAAATCTGTTTCCTGCAATTCTGCCTTGCTTTCACATCCTCTTCGTTGCCTTCCCTGAATATATTTGTGGACGAGAGTTATCATTTATAACTCTCCAGGTTTGTGAATTGCAGTGCCCCTGAGCTCCATTTTTCAACTCGCTTTCTTGGGAGCTGGCCGCAAAAGCGCAGGATTGCTTCAGGCCCTATTCGGGTTCCGGGGGGCAGGATGAGCCTGTGGTTAATTCTTCTTCCTGATGGGAAAATAGAGTGACCTGTGCCTGTCCCAACACCTAGAGCTAGTCTCCCATTGGTTCCCCCTCTTCCCGTTCATCCTCAGGACAAATTGCAACCTGTACGGAACAGGAGGTTAAAGCTGCTGATTCTCCAAGGAGGGAGATTGCTAGTAAAGCGGCTGGAATGGCGAACCCGAGCACCATCAGACGAGAAATGAGGTGCGTTTTAGCAACCTTTCCCGATCACACGGTGTACCATCTTCTGGGTTTTTCATGCATGTTTTCGATGTAGGAAGATGCCCTTGAACCTGGAGATTTGGGACCCATGGGATGGGTACCACGCAGTATGACTTTAAAGGGTCTGCGTTTGCTCACCCAACCTCACCAAACCTCTCAGCCCCAAGAGTGTCCACCCTTATGTCGCAATCAGCTGTGGGTCTAGATATGGTCAATCCAGGTGGCATCACAGCCCCTGAACGAATTTTGTAAGAATTTCTCTCTCTTTCACTGTCTTTGTTTCACGGGTTTTTAAAAGTTATTGATTTTTATAATGGGGTTTAGCTGCTTTTCACTGCTGTCTTTATGCCGCTTTACACGCACTTGACTCACTTACAGAGAGATATCAATACATAGGTTTTAAGATTCTTACTAGTCAGATATATTCTTGGGTGGTGAATAGGGGGTGTTGAGTCCAGTTCACTGAGCAAGGAGTAGGTCTTGTCTATTACATATTGGGTTTATGGAACGGTATCTGAGCTAATTTGAAACCCTTGTTTTAGGCATCACCTCACCTCACCTTTCCCGTTAAGCAGCTATAGTGTGTTTTCTAAACGTGTGACTCTGTTCTGTTTTGTAATTCAGTTCCAGTGTAGCGGTTTTTCCATTCCCTCTATAAGTGATATCTTATGGCAAGTGTCTTTTTCTGTGTGACTTATTTCACTTAGAATCGTCGTACCTAAATCCACTCATCATGCTGCTACGAGCCTTATGACGTTGATTTCATGGCTGAGTGATATTCCTTTGTACATAAGGACCACAACTTCTTTATCCATTTTTCTCTTTCCTGGGATATTTAAGGTGTAACGAAGTGGAGGTTCTTGTCAACAGAGCAGCCCTAAACTTTGGGGTGCCTGTGTCTTGCTGATTTTTAGTTTTCCCAATGTATACGCCCATGAGTGGAAGTGCCCTATGCTCTCTAAGCTGTGTTTTTTAGATGTTTCAGGACACACCGTACACTTCTCCAGAGTGGCTGTTGGCAATTTACATCCCGCCCATCAGCGTAGCAAGGCTCCCGTTTCTCCATGGCCTGTCCTGCATTTCTGGTTTTGACCCTTTATTCAGCATGGCCCTTTTGACCGATGCGAAGCGAGACTTCTTTGTAGCGCTGATTTGCCTTTCCAGGTTGCTTGGTTGGCCAAAAAGGGCGTATGCGTTTTTTCCTGAATATATTCAGGAAAAAACGCATACGCCCTTTTTGGCCAAGGGCATCATTGTCGAGGTTTTGCCGCTTTTCCTGTGCTTTAAATGCGATTCGAATCTACCTCCTGAAATCTGTTTCCTGCAATTCTGCCTTGCTTTCAAATCCTCTTCGTTGCCTTCCCTGAATATATTTGTGGACGACAGTTATCATTTATAACTCTGCAGATTTGTGAATTGCAGTGCCCCTGAGCTCCATTTTTCAACTCGCTTTCTTGGGAGCTGGCCGCAAAAGCGCAGGATTGCTTCAGGCCCTATTCGGGTTCCGGGCGGCAGGATGAGCCTGTGGTTAATTCTTCTTCCTGATGGGAAAATAGAGTGACCTGTGCCTGTCCCAACACCTAGAGCTAGTCTCCCATTGGTTCCCCCTCTTCCCGTTCATCCTCAGGACAAATTGCAACCTGTACGGAACAGGAGGTTAAAGCTGCTGATTCTCCAAGGAGGAAGATTGCTAGTAAAGCGGCTAGAATGGCGAACCCGAGCACCATCAGACGAGAAATGAGGTGCGTTTTAGCAACCTTTCCCGATCACACGGTGTACCATCTTCTGGGTTTCTCATGCATGTTTTCGATGTAGGAAGATGCCCTTGAACCTGGAGATTTGGGACCCATGGAATGGGTACCAAGCAGTATGACTTTAAAGGGTCTGCGTTTGCTCACCCAACCTCACCAAACCTCTCAGCCCCAAGAGTGTCCACCCTTATGTCGCAATCAGCTGTGGGTCTAGATATGGTCAATCCAGGTGGCATCACAGCCCCTGAACGAATTTTGTAAGAATTTCTCTCTCTTTCACTGTCTTTGTTTCACGGGTTTTTAAAAGTTATTGATTTTTATAATGGGGTTTAGCTGCTTTTCACTGCTGTCTTTATGCCGCTTTACACGCACTTGACTCACTTACAGAGAGATATCAATACATAGGTTTTAAGATTCTTACTAGTCAGATATATTCTTGGGCGGTGAATAGGGGGTGTTGAGTCCAGTTCACTGAGCAAGGAGTAGGTCTTGTCTATTACATATTGGGTTTATGGAACGGTATCTGAGCTAATTTGAAACCCTTGTTTTAGGCATCACCCCACCTCACCTTTCCCGTTAAGCAGCTATAGTGTGTTTTCTAAACGTGTGACTCTGTTCTGTTTTGTAATTCAGTTCAAGTGTAGCGGTTTTTACATTCCCTCTATAAGTGATATCTTATGGCAAGTGTGTTTTTCTGTGTGACTTATTTCACTTAGAATAGTCGTACCTAAATCCACTCATCATGCTGCTACGAGCCTTATGACGTTGATTTCATGGCTGAGTGATATTCCTTTGTACATAAGGACCACAACTTCTTTATCCATTTTTCTCTTTCCTGGGATATTTAAGGTGTAACGAAGTGGAGGTTCTTGTCAACAGAGCAGCCCTAAACTTTGGGGTGCCTGTGTCTTGCTGATTTTTAGTTTTCCCAATGTATACGCCCATGAGTGGAAGTGCCCTATGCTCTCTAAGCTGTGTTTGTTAGATGTTTCAGGACACACCGTACACTTCTCCAGAGTGGCTGTTGGCAATTTACATCCCGCCCATCAGCGTAGCAAGGCTCCCGTTTCTCCATGGCCTGTCCTGCATTTCTGGTTTTGACCCTTTATTCAGCATGGCCCTTTTGACCGATGCGAAGCGAGACTTCTTTGTAGCGCTGATTTGCCTTTCCAGGTTGCTTGGTTGGCCAAAAAGGGCGTATGCGTTTTTTCCTGAATATATTCAGGAAAAAACGCATACGCCCTTTTTGGCCAAGGGCATCATTGTCGAGGTTTTGCCGCTTTTCCTGTGCTTTAAAGGCGATTCGAATCTACCTCCTGAAATCTGTTTCCTGCAATTCTGCCTTGCTTTCACATCCTCTTCGTTGCCTTCCCTGAATATATTTGTGGACGAGAGTTATCATTTATAACTCTCCAGGTTTGTGAATTGCAGTGCCCCTGAGCTCCATTTTTCAACTCGCTTTCTTGGGAGCTGGCCGCAAAAGCGCAGGATTGCTTCAGGCCCTATTCGGGTTCCGGGGGGCAGGATGAGCCTGTGGTTAATTCTTCTTCCTGATGGGAAAATAGAGTGACCTGTGCCTGTCCCAACACCTAGAGCTAGTCTCCCATTGGTTCCCCCTCTTCCCGTTCATCCTCAGGACAAATTGCAACCTGTACGGAACAGGAGGTTAAAGCTGCTGATTCTCCAAGGAGGGAGATTGCTAGTAAAGCGGCTGGAATGGCGAACCCGAGCACCATCAGACGAGAAATGAGGTGCGTTTTAGCAACCTTTCCCGATCACACGGTGTACCATCTTCTGGGTTTTTCATGCATGTTTTCGATGTAGGAAGATGCCCTTGAACCTGGAGATTTGGGACCCATGGGATGGGTACCACGCAGTATGACTTTAAAGGGTCTGCGTTTGCTCACCCAACCTCACCAAACCTCTCAGCCCCAAGAGTGTCCACCCTTATGTCGCAATCAGCTGTGGGTCTAGATATGGTCAATCCAGGTGGCATCACAGCCCCTGAACGAATTTTGTAAGAATTTCTCTCTCTTTCACTGTCTTTGTTTCACGGGTTTTTAAAAGTTATTGATTTTTATAATGGGGTTTAGCTGCTTTTCACTGCTGTCTTTATGCCGCTTTACACGCACTTGACTCACTTACAGAGAGATATCAATACATAGGTTTTAAGATTCTTACTAGTCAGATATATTCTTGGGTGGTGAATAGGGGGTGTTGAGTCCAGTTCACTGAGCAAGGAGTAGGTCTTGTCTATTACATATTGGGTTTATGGAACGGTATCTGAGCTAATTTGAAACCCTTGTTTTAGGCATCACCTCACCTCACCTTTCCCGTTAAGCAGCTATAGTGTGTTTTCTAAACGTGTGACTCTGTTCTGTTTTGTAATTCAGTTCCAGTGTAGCGGTTTTTCCATTCCCTCTATAAGTGATATCTTATGGCAAGTGTCTTTTTCTGTGTGACTTATTTCACTTAGAATCGTCGTACCTAAATCCACTCATCATGCTGCTACGAGCCTTATGACGTTGATTTCATGGCTGAGTGATATTCCTTTGTACATAAGGACCACAACTTCTTTATCCATTTTTCTCTTTCCTGGGATATTTAAGGTGTAACGAAGTGGAGGTTCTTGTCAACAGAGCAGCCCTAAACTTTGGGGTGCCTGTGTCTTGCTGATTTTTAGTTTTCCCAATGTATACGCCCATGAGTGGAAGTGCCCTATGCTCTCTAAGCTGTGTTTTTTAGATGTTTCAGGACACACCGTACACTTCTCCAGAGTGGCTGTTGGCAATTTACATCCCGCCCATCAGCGTAGCAAGGCTCCCGTTTCTCCATGGCCTGTCCTGCATTTCTGGTTTTGACCCTTTATTCAGCATGGCCCTTTTGACCGATGCGAAGCGAGACTTCTTTGTAGCGCTGATTTGCCTTTCCAGGTTGCTTGGTTGGCCAAAAAGGGCGTATGCGTTTTTTCCTGAATATATTCAGGAAAAAACGCATACGCCCTTTTTGGCCAAGGGCATCATTGTCGAGGTTTTGCCGCTTTTCCTGTGCTTTAAATGCGATTCGAATCTACCTCCTGAAATCTGTTTCCTGCAATTCTGCCTTGCTTTCAAATCCTCTTCGTTGCCTTCCCTGAATATATTTGTGGACGACAGTTATCATTTATAACTCTGCAGATTTGTGAATTGCAGTGCCCCTGAGCTCCATTTTTCAACTCGCTTTCTTGGGAGCTGGCCGCAAAAGCGCAGGATTGCTTCAGGCCCTATTCGGGTTCCGGGCGGCAGGATGAGCCTGTGGTTAATTCTTCTTCCTGATGGGAAAATAGAGTGACCTGTGCCTGTCCCAACACCTAGAGCTAGTCTCCCATTGGTTCCCCCTCTTCCCGTTCATCCTCAGGACAAATTGCAACCTGTACGGAACAGGAGGTTAAAGCTGCTGATTCTCCAAGGAGGAAGATTGCTAGTAAAGCGGCTAGAATGGCGAACCCGAGCACCATCAGACGAGAAATGAGGTGCGTTTTAGCAACCTTTCCCGATCACACGGTGTACCATCTTCTGGGTTTCTCATGCATGTTTTCGATGTAGGAAGATGCCCTTGAACCTGGAGATTTGGGACCCATGGAATGGGTACCAAGCAGTATGACTTTAAAGGGTCTGCGTTTGCTCACCCAACCTCACCAAACCTCTCAGCCCCAAGAGTGTCCACCCTTATGTCGCAATCAGCTGTGGGTCTAGATATGGTCAATCCAGGTGGCATCACAGCCCCTGAACGAATTTTGTAAGAATTTCTCTCTCTTTCACTGTCTTTGTTTCACGGGTTTTTAAAAGTTATTGATTTTTATAATGGGGTTTAGCTGCTTTTCACTGCTGTCTTTATGCCGCTTTACACGCACTTGACTCACTTACAGAGAGATATCAATACATAGGTTTTAAGATTCTTACTAGTCAGATATATTCTTGGGCGGTGAATAGGGGGTGTTGAGTCCAGTTCACTGAGCAAGGAGTAGGTCTTGTCTATTACATATTGGGTTTATGGAACGGTATCTGAGCTAATTTGAAACCCTTGTTTTAGGCATCACCCCACCTCACCTTTCCCGTTAAGCAGCTATAGTGTGTTTTCTAAACGTGTGACTCTGTTCTGTTTTGTAATTCAGTTCCAGTGTAGCGGTTTTTCCATTCCCTCTATAAGTGATATCTTATGGCAAGTGTCTTTTTCTGTGTGACTTATTTCACTTAGAATCGTCGTACCTAAATCCACTCATCATGCTGCTACGAGCCTTATGACGTTGATTTCATGGCTGAGTGATATTCCTTTGTACATAAGGACCACAACTTCTTTATCCATTTTTCTCTTTCCTGGGATATTTAAGGTGTAACGAAGTGGAGGTTCTTGTCAACAGAGCAGCCCTAAACTTTGGGGTGCCTGTGTCTTGCTGATTTTTAGTTTTCCCAATGTATACGCCCATGAGTGGAAGTGCCCTATGCTCTCTAAGCTGTGTTTTTTAGATGTTTCAGGACACACCGTACACTTCTCCAGAGTGGCTGTTGGCAATTTACATCCCGCCCATCAGCGTAGCAAGGCTCCCGTTTCTCCATGGCCTGTCCTGCATTTCTGGTTTTGACCCTTTATTCAGCATGGCCCTTTTGACCGATGCGAAGCGAGACTTCTTTGTAGCGCTGATTTGCCTTTCCAGGTTGCTTGGTTGGCCAAAAAGGGCGTATGCGTTTTTTCCTGAATATATTCAGGAAAAAACGCATACGCCCTTTTTGGCCAAGGGCATCATTGTCGAGGTTTTGCCGCTTTTCCTGTGCTTTAAATGCGATTCGAATCTACCTCCTGAAATCTGTTTCCTGCAATTCTGCCTTGCTTTCAAATCCTCTTCGTTGCCTTCCCTGAATATATTTGTGGACGAGAGTTATCATTTATAACTCTGCAGGTTTGTGAATTGCAGTGCCCCTGAGCTCCATTTTTCAACTCGCTTTCTTGGGAGCTGGCCGCAAAAGCGCAGGATTGCTTCAGGCCCTATTCGGGTTCCGGGCGGCAGGATGAGCCTGTGGTTAATTCTTCTTCCTGATGGGAAAATAGAGTGACCTGTGCCTGTCCCAACACCTAGAGCTAGTCTCCCATTGGTTCCCCCTCTTCCCGTTCATCCTCAGGACAAATTGCAACCTGTACGGAACAGGAGGTTAAAGCTGCTGATTCTCCAAGGAGGAAGATTGCTAGTAAAGCGGCTAGAATGGCGAACCCGAGCACCATCAGACGAGAAATGAGGTGCGTTTTAGCACCCTTTCCCGATCACACGGTGTACCATCTTCTGGGTTTCTCATGCATGTTTTCGATGTAGGAAGATGCCCTTGAACCTGGAGATTTGGGACCCATGGGATGGGTACCAAGCAGTATTACTTTAAAGGGTCTGCGTTTGCTCACCCAACCTCACCAAACCTCTCTGCCCCAAGAGAGTCCACCCTTATGTCGCAATCAGCTGTGGGTCTAGATATGGTCAATCCAGGTGGCATCACAGCCCCTGAACGAATTTTGTAAGAATTTCTCTCTCTTTCACTGTCTTTGTTTCACGGGTTTTTAAAAGTTATTGATTTTTATAATGGGGTTTAGCTGCTTTTCACTGCTGTCTTTATGCCGCTTTACACGCACTTGACTCACTTACAGAGAGATATCAATACATAGGTTTTAAGATTCTTACTAGTCAGATATATTCTTGGGCGGTGAATAGGGTGTGTTGAGTCCAGTTCACTGAGCAAGGAGTAGGTCTTGTCTATTACATATTGGGTTTATGGAACGGTATCTGAGCTAATTTGAAACCCTTGTTTTAGGCATCACCCCACCTCACCTTTCCCGTTAAGCAGCTATAGTGTGTTTTCTAAACGTGTGACTCTGTTCTGTTTTGTAATTCAGTTCCAGTGTAGCGGTTTTTCCATTCCCTCTATAAGTGATATCTTATGGCAAGTGTCTTTTTCTGTGTGACTTATTTCACTTAGAATCGTCGTACCTAAATCCACTCATCATGCTGCTACGAGCCTTATGACGTTGATTTCATGGCTGAGTGATATTCCTTTGTACATAAGGACCACAACTTCTTTATCCATTTTTCTCTTTCCTGGGATATTTAAGGTGTAACGAAGTGGAGGTTCTTGTCAACAGAGCAGCCCTAAACTTTGGGGTGCCTGTGTCTTGCTGATTTTTAGTTTTCCCAATGTATACGCCCATGAGTGGAAGTGCCCTATGCTCTCTAAGCTGTGTTTTTTAGATGTTTCAGGACACACCGTACACTTCTCCAGAGTGGCTGTTGGCAATTTACATCCCGCCCATCAGCGTAGCAAGGCTCCCGTTTCTCCATGGCCTGTCCTGCATTTCTGGTTTTGACCCTTTATTCAGCATGGCCCTTTTGACCGATGCGAAGCGAGACTTCTTTGTAGCGCTGATTTGCCTTTCCAGGTTGCTTGGTTGGCCAAAAAGGGCGTATGCGTTTTTTCCTGAATATATTCAGGAAAAAACGCATACGCCCTTTTTGGCCAAGGGCATCATTGTCGAGGTTTTGCCGCTTTTCCTGTGCTTTAAAGGCGATTCGAATCTACCTCCTGAAATCTGTTTCCTGCAATTCTGCCTTGCTTTCAAATCCTCTTCGTTGCCTTCCCTGAATATATTTGTGGACGAGAGTTATCATTTATAACTCTGCAGGTTTGTGAATTGCAGTGCCCCTGAGCTCCATTTTTCAACTCGCTTTCTTGGGAGCTGGCCGCAAAAGCGCAGGATTGCTTCAGGCCCTATTCGGGTTCCGGGCGGCAGGCTGAGCCTGTGGTTAATTCTTCTTCCTGATGGGAAAATAGAGTGACCTGTGCCTGTCCCAACACCTAGAGCTAGTCTCCCATTGGTTCCCCCTCTTCCCGTTCATCCTCAGGACAAATTGCAACCTGTACGGAACAGGAGGTTAAAGCTGCTGATTCTCCAAGGAGGGAGATTGCTAGTAAAGTGGCTGGAATGGCGAACCCGAGCACAAGGAGATGAGAAATGAGGTGCGTTTTATAAACCTTTCCCGATCACTCGGTGGACCATCTTCTGGGTTTCTCATGCATGTTTTCGATGTAGGAAGATGCCCTTTAACCTGGAGATTTGGGACCCATGGGATGGGTACCACGCAGTATTACTTTAAAGGGTCTGCGTTTGCTCACCCAACCTCACCAAACCTCTCAGCCCCAAGAGTGTCCACCCTTATGTCACAATCAGCTGTGGGTCTAGATATGGTCAATCCAGGTGGCATCACAGCCCCTGAACGAATTTTGTAAGAATTTCTCTCTCTTTCACTGTCTTTGTTTCACGGGTTTTTAAAAGTTATTGATTTTTATAATGGGGTTTAGCTGCTTTTCACTGCTGTCTTTATGCCGCTTTACACGCACTTGACTCACTTACAGAGAGATATCAATACATAGGTTTTAAGATTCTTACTAGTCAGATATATTCTTGGGCGGTGAATAGGGGGTGTTGAGTCCAGTTCACTGAGCAAGGAGTAGGTCTTGTCTATTACATATTGGGTTTATGGAACGGTATCTGAGCTAATTTGAAACCCTTGTTTTAGGCATCACCCCACCTCACCTTTCCCGTTAAGCAGCTATAGTGTGTTTTTTAAACGTGTGACTCTGTTCTGTTTTGTAATTCAGTTCAAGTGTAGCGGTTTTTACATTCCCTCTATAAGTGATATCTTATGGCAAGTGTGTTTTTCTGTGTGACTTATTTCACTTAGAATTGTCGTACCTAAATCCACTCATCATGCTGCTACGAGCCTTATGACGTTGATTTCATGGCTGAGTGATATTCCTTTGTACATAAGGACCACAACTTCTTTATCCATTTTTCTCTTTCCTGGGATATTTAAGGTGTAACGAAGTGGAGGTTCTTGTCAACAGAGCAGCCCTAAACTTTGGGGTGCCTGTGTCTTGCTGATTTTTAGTTTTCCCAATGTATATGCCCATGAGTGGAAGTGCCCTATGCTCTCTAAGCTGTGTTTTTTAGATGTTTCAGGACACACCGTACACTTCTCCAGAGTGGCTGTTGGCAATTTACATCCCGCCCATCAGCGTAGCAAGGCTCCCGTTTCTCCATGGCCTGTCCTGCATTTCTGGTTTTGACCCTTTATTCAGCATGGCCCTTTTGACCGATGCGAAGCGAGACTTCTTTGTAGCGCTGATTTGCCTTTCCAGGTTGCTTGGTTGGTCAAAAAGGGCGTATGCATTTTTTCCTGAATATATTCAGGAAAAAACGCATACGCCCTTTTTGGCCAAGGGCATCATTGTCGAGGTTTTGCCGCTTTTCCTGTGCTTTAAAGGCGATTCGAATCTACCTCCTGAAATCTGTTTCCTGCAATTCTGCCTTGCTTTCAAATCCTCTTCGTTGCCTTCCCTGAATATATTTGTGGACGAGAGTTATCATTTATAACTCTCCAGGTTTGTGAATTGCAGTTCCCCTGAGCTCCATTTTTCAACTCGCTTTCTTGGGAGCTGGCCGCAAAAGCGCAGGATTGCTTCAGGCCCTATTCGGGTTCCGGGCGGCAGGATGAGCCTGTGGTTAATTCTTCTTCCTGATGGGAAAATAGAGTGACCTGTGCCTGTCCCAACACCTAGAGCTAGTCTCCCATTGGTTCCCCCTCTTCCCGTTCATCCTCAGGACAAATTGCAACCTGTACGGAACAGGAGGTTAAAGCTGCTGATTCTCCAAGGAGGGAGATTGCTAGTAAAGCGGCTGGAATGGCGAACCCGAGCACCATCAGACGAGAAATGAGGTGCGTTTTAGCAACCTTTCCCGATCACACGGTGTACCATCTTCTGGGTTTCTCATGCATGTTTTCGATGTAGGAAGATGCCCTTGAACCTGGAGATTTGGGACCCATGGAATGGGTACCAAGCAGTATGACTTTAAAGGGTCTGCGTTTGCTCACCCAACCTCACCAAACCTCTCAGCCCCAAGAGTGTCCACCCTTATGTCGCAATCAGCTGTGGGTCTAGATATGGTCAATCCAGGTGGCATCACAGCCCCTGAACGAATTTTGTAAGAATTTCTCTCTCTTTCACTGTCTTTGTTTCACGGGTTTTTAAAAGTTATTGATTTTTATAATGGGGTTTAGCTGCTTTTCACTGCTGTCTTTATGCCGCTTTACACGCACTTGACTCACTTACAGAGAGATATCAATACATAGGTTTTAAGATTCTTACTAGTCAGATATATTCTTGGGCGGTGAATAGGGGGTGTTGAGTCCAGTTCACTGAGCAAGGAGTAGGTCTTGTCTATTACATATTGGGTTTATGGAACGGTATCTGAGCTAATTTGAAACCCTTGTTTTAGGCATCACCCCACCTCACCTTTCCCGTTAAGCAGCTATAGTGTGTTTTCTAAACGTGTGACTCTGTTCTGTTTTGTAATTCAGTTCCAGTGTAGCGGTTTTTCCATTCCCTCTATAAGTGATATCTTATGGCAAGTGTCTTTTTCTGTGTGACTTATTTCACTTAGAATCGTCGTACCTAAATCCACTCATCATGCTGCTACGAGCCTTATGACGTTGATTTCATGGCTGAGTGATATTCCTTTGTACATAAGGACCACAACTTCTTTATCCATTTTTCTCTTTCCTGGGATATTTAAGGTGTAACGAAGTGGAGGTTCTTGTCAACAGAGCAGCCCTAAACTTTGGGGTGCCTGTGTCTTGCTGATTTTTAGTTTTCCCAATGTATACGCCCATGAGTGGAAGTGCCCTATGCTCTCTAAGCTGTGTTTTTTAGATGTTTCAGGACACACCGTACACTTCTCCAGAGTGGCTGTTGGCAATTTACATCCCGCCCATCAGCGTAGCAAGGCTCCCGTTTCTCCATGGCCTGTCCTGCATTTCTGGTTTTGACCCTTTATTCAGCATGGCCCTTTTGACCGATGCGAAGCGAGACTTCTTTGTAGCGCTGATTTGCCTTTCCAGGTTGCTTGGTTGGCCAAAAAGGGCGTATGCGTTTTTTCCTGAATATATTCAGGAAAAAACGCATACGCCCTTTTTGGCCAAGGGCATCATTGTCGAGGTTTTGCCGCTTTTCCTGTGCTTTAAAGGCGATTCGAATCTACCTCCTGAAATCTGTTTCCTGCAATTCTGCCTTGCTTTCAAATCCTCTTCGTTGCCTTCCCTGAATATATTTGTGGACGAGAGTTATCATTTATAACTCTGCAGGTTTGTGAATTGCAGTGCCCCTGAGCTCCATTTTTCAACTCGCTTTCTTGGGAGCTGGCCGCAAAAGCGCAGGATTGCTTCAGGCCCTATTCGGGTTCCGGGCGGCAGGATGAGCCTGTGGTTAATTCTTCTTCCTGATGGGAAAATAGAGTGACCTGTGCCTGTCCCAACACCTAGAGCTAGTCTCCCATTGGTTCCCCCTCTTCCCGTTCATCCTCAGGACAAATTGCAACCTGTACGGAACAGGAGGTTAAAGCTGCTGATTCTCCAAGGAGGAAGATTGCTAGTAAAGCGGCTAGAATGGCGAACCCGAGCACCATCAGACGAGAAATGAGGTGCGTTTTAGCAACCTTTCCCGATCACACGGTGTACCATCTTCTGGGTTTCTCATGCATGTTTTCGATGTAGGAAGATGCCCTTGAACCTGGAGATTTGGGACCCATGGAATGGGTACCAAGCAGTATGACTTTAAAGGGTCTGCGTTTGCTCACCCAACCTCACCAAACCTCTCAGCCCCAAGAGTGTCCACCCTTATGTCGCAATCAGCTGTGGGTCTAGATATGGTCAATCCAGGTGGCATCACAGCCCCTGAACGAATTTTGTAAGAATTTCTCTCTCTTTCACTGTCTTTGTTTCACGGGTTTTTAAAAGTTATTGATTTTTATAATGGGGTTTAGCTGCTTTTCACTGCTGTCTTTATGCCGCTTTACACGCACTTGACTCACTTACAGAGAGATATCAATACATAGGTTTTAAGATTCTTACTAGTCAGATATATTCTTGGGCGGTGAATAGGGGGTGTTGAGTCCAGTTCACTGAGCAAGGAGTAGGTCTTGTCTATTACATATTGGGTTTATGGAACGGTATCTGAGCTAATTTGAAACCCTTGTTTTAGGCATCACCCCACCTCACCTTTCCCGTTAAGCAGCTATAGTGTGTTTTCTAAACGTGTGACTCTGTTCTGTTTTGTAATTCAGTTCCAGTGTAGCGGTTTTTCCATTCCCTCTATAAGTGATATCTTATGGCAAGTGTCTTTTTCTGTGTGACTTATTTCACTTAGAATCGTCGTACCTAAATCCACTCATCATGCTGCTACGAGCCTTATGACGTTGATTTCATGGCTGAGTGATATTCCTTTGTACATAAGGACCACAACTTCTTTATCCATTTTTCTCTTTCCTGGGATATTTAAGGTGTAACGAAGTGGAGGTTCTTGTCAACAGAGCAGCCCTAAACTTTGGGGTGCCTGTGTCTTGCTGATTTTTAGTTTTCCCAATGTATACGCCCATGAGTGGAAGTGCCCTATGCTCTCTAAGCTGTGTTTTTTAGATGTTTCAGGACACACCGTACACTTCTCCAGAGTGGCTGTTGGCAATTTACATCCCGCCCATCAGCGTAGCAAGGCTCCCGTTTCTCCATGGCCTGTCCTGCATTTCTGGTTTTGACCCTTTATTCAGCATGGCCCTTTTGACCGATGCGAAGCGAGACTTCTTTGTAGCGCTGATTTGCCTTTCCAGGTTGCTTGGTTGGCCAAAAAGGGCGTATGCGTTTTTTCCTGAATATATTCAGGAAAAAACGCATACGCCCTTTTTGGCCAAGGGCATCATTGTCGAGGTTTTGCCGCTTTTCCTGTGCTTTAAAGGCGATTCGAATCTACCTCCTGAAATCTGTTTCCTGCAATTCTGCCTTGCTTTCACATCCTCTTCGTTGCCTTCCCTGAATATATTTGTGGACGAGAGTTATCATTTATAACTCTCCAGGTTTGTGAATTGCAGTGCCCCTGAGCTCCATTTTTCAACTCGCTTTCTTGGGAGCTGGCCGCAAAAGCGCAGGATTGCTTCAGGCCCTATTCGGGTTCCGGGCGGCAGGATGAGCCTGTGGTTAATTCTTCTTCCTGATGGGAAAATAGAGTGACCTGTGCCTGTCCCAACACCTAGAGCTAGTCTCCCATTGGTTCCCCCTCTTCCCGTTCATCCTCAGGACAAATTGCAACCTGTACGGAACAGGAGGTTAAAGCTGCTGATTCTCCAAGGAGGGAGATTGCTAGTAAAGCGGCTGGAATGGCGAACCCGAGCACCATCAGACGAGAAATGAGGTGCGTTTTAGCAACCTTTCCCGATCACACGGTGTACCATCTTCTGGGTTTCTCATGCATGTTTTCGATGTAGGAAGATGCCCTTGAACCTGGAGATTTGGGACCCATGGGATGGGTACCACGCAGTATGACTTTAAAGGGTCTGCGTTTGCTCACCCAACCTCACCAAACCTCTCAGCCCCAAGAGTGTCCACCCTTATGTCGCAATCAGCTGTGGGTCTAGATATGGTCAATCCAGGTGGCATCACAGCCCCTGAACGAATTTTGTAAGAATTTCTCTCTCTTTCACTGTCTTTGTTTCACGGGTTTTTAAAAGTTATTGATTTTTATAATGGGGTTTAGCTGCTTTTCACTGCTGTCTTTATGCCGCTTTACACGCACTTGACTCACTTACAGAGAGATATCAATACATAGGTTTTAAGATTCTTACTACTCAGATATATTCTTGGGCGGTGAATAGGGGGTGTTGAGTCCAGTTCACTGAGCAAGGAGTAGGTCTTGTCTATTAAATATTGGGTTTATGGAACGGTATCTGAGCTAATTTGAAACCCTTGTTTTAGGCATCACCTCACCTCACCTTTCCCGTTAAGTAGCTATAGTGTGTTTTCTAAACGTGTGACTCTGTTCTGTTTTGTAATTCAGTTCCAGTGTAGCGGTTTTTCCATTCCCTCTATAAGTGATATCTTATGGCAAGTGTCTTTTTCTGTGTGACTTATTTCAATTAGAATCGTCGTACCTAAATCCACTCATCATGCTGCTACTAGCCTTATGACGTTGATTTCATGGCTGAGTGATATTCCTTTGTACATAAGGACCACAACTTCTTTATCCATTTTTCTCTTTCCTGGGATATTTAAGGTGTAACGAAGTGGAGGTTCTTGTCAACAGAGCAGCCCTAAACTTTGGGGTGCCTGTGACTTGCTGATTTTTAGTTTTCCCAATGTATACGCCCATGAGTGGAAGTGCCCTATGCTCTCTAAGCTGTGTTTTTTAGATGTTTCAGGACACACCGTACACTTCTCCAGAGTGGCTGTTGGCAACTTACATCCCGCCCATCAGCGTAGCAAGGCTCCCGTTTCTGCATGGCCTGTCCTGCATTTCTGGTTTTGACCCTTTATTCAGCATGGCCCTTTTGACCGATGCGAAGCGAGACTTCTTTGTAGCGCTGATTTGCCTTTCCAGGTTGCTTGGTTGGCCAAAAAGGGCGTATGCGTTTTTTCCTGAATATATTCAGGAAAAAACGCATACGCCCTTTTTGGCCAAGGGCATCATTGTCGAGGTTTTGCCGCTTTTCCTGTGCTTTAAATGCGATTCGAATCTACCTCCTGAAATCTGTTTCCTGCAATTCTGCCTTGCTTTCAAATCCTCTTCGTTGCCTTCCCTGAATATATTTGTGGACGACAGTTATCATTTATAACTCTGCAGATTTGTGAATTGCAGTGCCCCTGAGCTCCATTTTTCAACTCGCTTTCTTGGGAGCTGGCCGCAAAAGCGCAGGATTGCTTCAGGCCCTATTCGGGTTCCGGGCGGCAGGATGAGCCTGTGGTTAATTCTTCTTCCTGATGGGAAAATAGAGTGACCTGTGCCTGTCCCAACACCTAGAGCTAGTCTCCCATTGGTTCCCCCTCTTCCCGTTCATCCTCAGGACAAATTGCAACCTGTACGGAACAGGAGGTTAAAGCTGCTGATTCTCCAAGGAGGAAGATTGCTAGTAAAGCGGCTAGAATGGCGAACCCGAGCACCATCAGACGAGAAATGAGGTGCGTTTTAGCAACCTTTCCCGATCACACGGTGTACCATCTTCTGGGTTTCTCATGCATGTTTTCGATGTAGGAAGATGCCCTTGAACCTGGAGATTTGGGACCCATGGAATGGGTACCAAGCAGTATGACTTTAAAGGGTCTGCGTTTGCTCACCCAACCTCACCAAACCTCTCAGCCCCAAGAGTGTCCACCCTTATGTCGCAATCAGCTGTGGGTCTAGATATGGTCAATCCAGGTGGCATCACAGCCCCTGAACGAATTTTGTAAGAATTTCTCTCTCTTTCACTGTCTTTGTTTCACGGGTTTTTAAAAGTTATTGATTTTTATAATGGGGTTTAGCTGCTTTTCACTGCTGTCTTTATGCCGCTTTACACGCACTTGACTCACTTACAGAGAGATATCAATACATAGGTTTTAAGATTCTTACTAGTCAGATATATTCTTGGGCGGTGAATAGGGGGTGTTGAGTCCAGTTCACTGAGCAAGGAGTAGGTCTTGTCTATTACATATTGGGTTTATGGAACGGTATCTGAGCTAATTTGAAACCCTTGTTTTAGGCATCACCCCACCTCACCTTTCCCGTTAAGCAGCTATAGTGTGTTTTCTAAACGTGTGACTCTGTTCTGTTTTGTAATTCAGTTCCAGTGTAGCGGTTTTTCCATTCCCTCTATAAGTGATATCTTATGGCAAGTGTCTTTTTCTGTGTGACTTATTTCACTTAGAATCGTCGTACCTAAATCCACTCATCATGCTGCTACGAGCCTTATGACGTTGATTTCATGGCTGAGTGATATTCCTTTGTACATAAGGACCACAACTTCTTTATCCATTTTTCTCTTTCCTGGGATATTTAAGGTGTAACGAAGTGGAGGTTCTTGTCAACAGAGCAGCCCTAAACTTTGGGGTGCCTGTGTCTTGCTGATTTTTAGTTTTCCCAATGTATACGCCCATGAGTGGAAGTGCCCTATGCTCTCTAAGCTGTGTTTTTTAGATGTTTCAGGACACACCGTACACTTCTCCAGAGTGGCTGTTGGCAATTTACATCCCGCCCATCAGCGTAGCAAGGCTCCCGTTTCTCCATGGCCTGTCCTGCATTTCTGGTTTTGACCCTTTATTCAGCATGGCCCTTTTGACCGATGCGAAGCGAGACTTCTTTGTAGCGCTGATTTGCCTTTCCAGGTTGCTTGGTTGGCCAAAAAGGGCGTATGCGTTTTTTCCTGAATATATTCAGGAAAAAACGCATACGCCCTTTTTGGCCAAGGGCATCATTGTCGAGGTTTTGCCGCTTTTCCTGTGCTTTAAAGGCGATTCGAATCTACCTCCTGAAATCTGTTTCCTGCAATTCTGCCTTGCTTTCACATCCTCTTCGTTGCCTTCCCTGAATATATTTGTGGACGAGAGTTATCATTTATAACTCTCCAGGTTTGTGAATTGCAGTGCCCCTGAGCTCCATTTTTCAACTCGCTTTCTTGGGAGCTGGCCGCAAAAGCGCAGGATTGCTTCAGGCCCTATTCGGGTTCCGGGCGGCAGGATGAGCCTGTGGTTAATTCTTCTTCCTGATGGGAAAATAGAGTGACCTGTGCCTGTCCCAACACCTAGAGCTAGTCTCCCATTGGTTCCCCCTCTTCCCGTTCATCCTCAGGACAAATTGCAACCTGTACGGAACAGGAGGTTAAAGCTGCTGATTCTCCAAGGAGGGAGATTGCTAGTAAAGCGGCTGGAATGGCGAACCCGAGCACCATCAGACGAGAAATGAGGTGCGTTTTAGCAACCTTTCCCGATCACACGGTGTACCATC
Source organism: Eschrichtius robustus (assembly GCF_028021215.1). Taxonomy (NCBI): domain Eukaryota; kingdom Metazoa; phylum Chordata; class Mammalia; order Artiodactyla; family Eschrichtiidae; genus Eschrichtius; species Eschrichtius robustus. The sequence goes on along the minus strand of NC_090830.1, from coordinate 23,789,987 downwards.
TTCTGGGTTTCTCATGCATGTTTTCGATGTAGGAAGATGCCCTTGAACCTGGAGATTTGGGACCCATGGGATGGGTACCACGCAGTATGACTTTAAAGGGTCTGCGTTTGCTCACCCAACCTCACCAAACCTCTCAGCCCCAAGAGTGTCCACCCTTATGTCGCAATCAGCTCTGGGTCTAGATATGGTCAATCCAGGTGGCATCACAGCCCCTGAACGAATTTTGTAAGAATTTCTCTCTCTTTCACTGTCTTTGTTTCACGGGTTTTTAAAAGTTATTGATTTTTATAATGGGGTTTAGCTGCTTTTCACTGCTGTCTTTATGCCGCTTTACACGCACTTGACTCACTTACAGAGAGATATCAATACATAGGTTTTAAGATTCTTACTAGTCAGATATATTCTTGGGCGGTGAATAGGGGGTGTTGAGTCCAGTTCACTGAGCAAGGAGTAGGTCTTGTCTATTACATATTGGGTTTATGGAACGGTATCTGAGCTAATTTGAAACCCTTGTTTTAGGCATCACCCCACCTCACCTTTCCCGTTAAGCAGCTATAGTGTGTTTTCTAAACGTGTGACTCTGTTCTGTTTTGTAATTCAGTTCCAGTGTAGCGGTTTTTCCATTCCCTCTATAAGTGATATCTTATGGCAAGTGTCTTTTTCTGTGTGACTTATTTCACTTAGAATCGTCGTACCTAAATCCACTCATCATGCTGCTACGAGCCTTATGACGTTGATTTCATGGCTGAGTGATATTCCTTTGTACATAAGGACCACAACTTCTTTATCCATTTTTCTCTTTCCTGGGATATTTAAGGTGTAACGAAGTGGAGATTCTTGTCAACAGAGCAGCCCTAAACTTTGGGGTGCCTGTGTCTTGCTGATTTTTAGTTTTCCCAATGTATACGCCCATGAGTGGAAGTGCCCTATGCTCTCTAAGCTGTGTTTTTTAGATGTTTCAGGACACACCGTACACTTCTCCAGAGTGGCTGTTGGCAATTTACATCCCGCCCATCAGCGTAGCAAGGCTCCCGTTTCTCCATGGCCTGTCCTGCATTTCTGGTTTTGACCCTTTATTCAGCATGGCCCTTTTGACCGATGCGAAGCGAGACTTCTTTGTAGCGCTGATTTGCCTTTCCAGGTTGCTTGGTTGGCCAAAAAGGGCGTATGCGTTTTTTCCTGAATATATTCAGGAAAAAACGCATACGCCCTTTTTGGCCAAGGGCATCATTGTCGAGGTTTTGCCGCTTTTCCTGTGCTTTAAAGGCGATTCGAATCTACCTCCTGAAATCTGTTTCCTGCAATTCTGCCTTGCTTTCAAATCCTCTTCGTTGCCTTCCCTGAATATATTTGTGGACGACAGTTATCATTTATAACTCTGCAGATTTGTGAATTGCAGTGCCCCTGAGCTCCATTTTTCAACTCGCTTTCTTGGGAGCTGGCCGCAAAAGCGCAGGATTGCTTCAGGCCCTATTCGGGTTCCGGGCGGCAGGATGAGCCTGTGGTTAATTCTTCTTCCTGATGGGAAAATAGAGTGACCTGTGCCTGTCCCAACACCTAGAGCTAGTCTCCCATTGGTTCCCCCTCTTCCCGTTCATCCTCAGGACAAATTGCAACCTGTACGGAACAGGAGGTTAAAGCTGCTGATTCTCCAAGGAGGAAGATTGCTAGTAAAGCGGCTAGAATGGCGAACCCGAGCACCATCAGACGAGAAATGAGGTGCGTTTTAGCAACCTTTCCCGATCACACGGTGTACCATCTTCTGGGTTTCTCATGCATGTTTTCGATGTAGGAAGATGCCCTTGAACCTGGAGATTTGGGACCCATGGGATGGGTACCAAGCAGTATGACTTTAAAGGGTCTGCGTTTGCTCACCCAACCTCACCAAACCTCTCAGCCCCAAGAGTGTCCACCCTTATGTCGCAATCAGCTGTGGGTCTAGATATGGTCAATCCAGGTGGCATCACAGCCCCTGAACGAATTTTGTAAGAATTTCTCTCTCTTTCACTGTCTTTGTTTCACGGGTTTTTAAAAGTTATTGATTTTTATAATGGGGTTTAGCTGCTTTTCACTGCTGTCTTTATGCCGCTTTACACGCACTTGACTCACTTACAGAGAGATATCAATACATAGGTTTTAAGATTCTTACTAGTCAGATATATTCTTGGGCGGTGAATAGGGGGTGTTGAGTCCAGTTCACTGAGCAAGGAGTAGGTCTTGTCTATTACATATTGGGTTTATGGAACGGTATCTGAGCTAATTTGAAACCCTTGTTTTAGGCATCACCCCACCTCACCTTTCCCGTTAAGCAGCTATAGTGTGTTTTCTAAACGTGTGACTCTGTTCTGTTTTGTAATTCAGTTCAAGTGTAGCGGTTTTTACATTCCCTCTATAAGTGATATCTTATGGCAAGTGTGTTTTTCTGTGTGACTTATTTCACTTAGAATTGTCGTACCTAAATCCACTCATCATGCTGCTACGAGCCTTATGACGTTGATTTCATGGCTGAGTGATATTCCTTTGTACATAAGGACCACAACTTCTTTATCCATTTTTCTCTTTCCTGGGATATTTAAGGTGTAACGAAGTGGAGGTTCTTGTCAACAGAGCAGCCCTAAACTTTGGGGTGCCTGTGTCTTGCTGATTTTTAGTTTTCCCAATGTATATGCCCATGAGTGGAAGTGCCCTATGCTCTCTAAGCTGTGTTTTTTAGATGTTTCAGGACACACCGTACACTTCTCCAGAGTGGCTGTTGGCAATTTACATCCCGCCCATCAGCGTAGCAAGGCTCCCGTTTCTCCATGGCCTGTCCTGCATTTCTGGTTTTGACCCTTTATTCAGCATGGCCCTTTTGACCGATGCGAAGCGAGACTTCTTGTAGCGCTGATTTGCCTTTCCAGGTTGCTTGGTTGGTCAAAAAGGGCGTATGCGTTTTTTCCTGAATATATTCAGGAAAAAACGCATACGCCCTTTTTGGCCAAGGGCATCATTGTCGAGGTTTTGCCGCTTTTCCTGTGCTTTAAGGGTGATTCGAATCTACCTCCTGAAATCTGTTTCCTGCAATTCTGCCTTGCTTTCAAATCCTCTTCGTTGCCTTCCCTGAATATATTTGTTGACGAGAGTTATCATTTATAACTCTCCAGGTTTGTGAATTGCAGTTCCCCTGAGCTCCATTTTTCAACTCGCTTTCTTGGGAGCTGGCCGCAAAAGCGCAGGATTGCTTCAGGCCCTATTCGGGTTCCGGGCGGCAGGATGAGCCTGTGGTTAATTCTTCTTCCTGATGGGAAAATAGAGTGACCTGTGCCTGTCCCAACACCTAGAGCTAGTCTCCCATTGGTTCCCCCTCTTCCCGTTCATCCTCAGGACAAATTGCAACCTGTACGGAACAGGAGGTTAAAGCTGCTGATTCTCCAAGGAGGGAGATTGCTAGTAAAGCGGCTGGAATGGCGAACCCGAGCACCATCAGACGAGAAATGAGGTGCGTTTTAGCAACCTTTCCCGATCACACGGTGTACCATCTTCTGGGTTTCTCATGCATGTTTTCGATGTAGGAAGATGCCCTTGAACCTGGAGATTTGGGACCCATGGGATGGGTACCACGCAGTATGACTTTAAAGGGTCTGCGTTTGCTCACCCAACCTCACCAAACCTCTCAGCCCCAAGAGTGTCCACCCTTATGTCGCAATCAGCTGTGGGTCTAGATATGGTCAATCCAGGTGGCATCACAGCCCCTGAACGAATTTTGTAAGAATTTCTCTCTCTTTCACTGTCTTTGTTTCACGGGTTTTTAAAAGTTATTGATTTTTATAATGGGGTTTAGCTGCTTTTCACTGCTGTCTTTATGCCGCTTTACACGCACTTGACTCACTTACAGAGAGATATCAATACATAGGTTTTAAGATTCTTACTAGTCAGATATATTCTTGGGTGGTGAATAGGGGGTGTTGAGTCCAGTTCACTGAGCAAGGAGTAGGTCTTGTCTATTACATATTGGGTTTATGGAACGGTATCTGAGCTAATTTGAAACCCTTGTTTTAGGCATCACCTCACCTCACCTTTCCCGTTAAGCAGCTATAGTGTGTTTTCTAAACGTGTGACTCTGTTCTGTTTTGTAATTCAGTTCCAGTGTAGCGGTTTTTCCATTCCCTCTATAAGTGATATCTTATGGCAAGTGTCTTTTTCTGTGTGACTTATTTCACTTAGAATCGTCGTACCTAAATCCACTCATCATGCTGCTACGAGCCTTATGACGTTGATTTCATGGCTGAGTGATATTCCTTTGTACATAAGGACCACAACTTCTTTATCCATTTTTCTCTTTCCTGGGATATTTAAGGTGTAACGAAGTGGAGGTTCTTGTCAACAGAGCAGCCCTAAACTTTGGGGTGCCTGTGACTTGCTGATTTTTAGTTTTCCCAATGTATACGCCCATGAGTGGAAGTGCCCTATGCTCTCTAAGCTGTGTTTTTTAGATGTTTCAGGACACACCGTACACTTCTCCAGAGTGGCTGTTGGCAATTTACATCCCGCCCATCAGCGTAGCAAGGCTCCCGTTTCTCCATGGCCTGTCCTGCATTTCTGGTTTTGACCCTTTATTCAGCATGGCCCTTTTGACCGATGCGAAGCGAGACTTCTTTGTAGCGCTGATTTGCCTTTCCAGGTTGCTTGGTTGGCCAAAAAGGGCGTATGCGTTTTTTCCTGAATATATTCAGGAAAAAACGCATACGCCCTTTTTGGCCAAGGGCATCATTGTCGAGGTTTTGCCGCTTTTCCTGTGCTTTAAATGCGATTCGAAACTACCTCCTGAAATCTGTTTCCTGCAATTCTGCCTTGCTTTCAAATCCTCTTCGTTGCCTTCCCTGAATATATATGTGGACGACAGTTATCATTTATAACTCTGCAGATTTGTGAATTGCAGTGCCCCTGAGCTCCATTTTTCAACTCGCTTTCTTGGGAGCTGGCCGCAAAAGCGCAGGATTGCTTCAGGCCCTATTCGGGTTCCGGGCGGCAGGATGAGCCTGTGGTTAATTCTTCTTCCTGATGGGAAAATAGAGTGACCTGTGCCTGTCCCAACACCTAGAGCTAGTCTCCCATTGGTTCCCCCTCTTCCCGTTCATCCTCAGGACAAATTGCAACCTGTACGGAACAGGAGGTTAAAGCTGCTGATTCTCCAAGGAGGAAGATTGCTAGTAAAGCGGCTAGAATGGCGAACCCGAGCACCATCAGACGAGAAATGAGGTGCGTTTTAGCAACCTTTCCCGATCACACGGTGTACCATCTTCTGGGTTTCTCATGCATGTTTTCGATGTAGGAAGATGCCCTTGAACCTGGAGATTTGGGACCCATGGAATGGGTACCAAGCAGTATGACTTTAAAGGGTCTGCGTTTGCTCACCCAACCTCACCAAACCTCTCAGCCCCAAGAGTGTCCACCCTTATGTCGCAATCAGCTGTGGGTCTAGATATGGTCAATCCAGGTGGCATCACAGCCCCTGAACGAATTTTGTAAGAATTTCTCTCTCTTTCACTGTCTTTGTTTCACGGGTTTTTAAAAGTTATTGATTTTTATAATGGGGTTTAGCTGCTTTTCACTGCTGTCTTTATGCCGCTTTACACGCACTTGACTCACTTACAGAGAGATATCAATACATAGGTTTTAAGATTCTTACTAGTCAGATATATTCTTGGGCGGTGAATAGGGGGTGTTGAGTCCAGTTCACTGAGCAAGGAGTAGGTCTTGTCTATTACATATTGGGTTTATGGAACGGTATCTGAGCTAATTTGAAACCCTTGTTTTAGGCATCACCCCACCTCACCTTTCCCGTTAAGCAGCTATAGTGTGTTTTCTAAACGTGTGACTCTGTTCTGTTTTGTAATTCAGTTCCAGTGTAGCGGTTTTTCCATTCCCTCTATAAGTGATATCTTATGGCAAGTGTCTTTTTCTGTGTGACTTATTTCACTTAGAATCGTCGTACCTAAATCCACTCATCATGCTGCTACGAGCCTTATGACGTTGATTTCATGGCTGAGTGATATTCCTTTGTACATAAGGACCACAACTTCTTTATCCATTTTTCTCTTTCCTGGGATATTTAAGGTGTAACGAAGTGGAGGTTCTTGTCAACAGAGCAGCCCTAAACTTTGGGGTGCCTGTGTCTTGCTGATTTTTAGTTTTCCCAATGTATACGCCCATGAGTGGAAGTGCCCTATGCTCTCTAAGCTGTGTTTTTTAGATGTTTCAGGACACACCGTACACTTCTCCAGAGTGGCTGTTGGCAATTTACATCCCGCCCATCAGCGTAGCAAGGCTCCCGTTTCTCCATGGCCTGTCCTGCATTTCTGGTTTTGACCCTTTATTCAGCATGGCCCTTTTGACCGATGCGAACCGAGACTTCTTTGTAGCGCTGATTTGCCTTTCCAGGTTGCTTGGTTGGCCAAAAAGGGCGTATGCGTTTTTTCCTGAATATATTCAGGAAAAAACGCATACGCCCTTTTTGGCCAAGGGCATCATTGTCGAGGTTTTGCCGCTTTTCCTGTGCTTTAAATGCGATTCGAATCTACCTCCTGAAATCTGTTTCCTGCAATTCTGCCTTGCTTTCAAATCCTCTTCGTTGCCTTCCCTGAATATATTTGTGGACGAGAGTTACATTTATAACTCTGCAGGTTTGTGAATTGCAGTGCCCCTGAGCTCCATTTCTCAACTCGCTTTCTTGGGAGCTGGCCGCAAAAGCGCAGGATTGCTTCAGGCCCTATTCGGGTTCCGGGCGGCAGGATGAGCCTGTGGTTAATTCTTCTTCCTGATGGGAAAATAGAGTGACCTGTGCC